>NC_064931.1:154811451-155008951 GCF_023897955.1 Schistocerca gregaria | reverse complement strand
GTTTTGCGTGCCCCCCCCCCCCCCCCCTCACACACACACACACACACACACACACACACACACACACACACACACACACACTCTCTCTCTCTCTCTCTCTCTCTCTCTCTCTCTCTCTCTCTCTCTCTCTCTCTGCTGGAAGTTTCATTGTTGTATGGTAGTTATTGTTCAGTGCTGTATTGAGTAGAACATCATGCCGCACACTTAGTGAATTTCGCTATGGCAGAGTTAGAGAAGCAAAGCGGCTGCATTAAATTTTGCATGAAACTCGAGAAAACCTGTACACAGACATACCAAACGGTGCAGGAAGCATATGGTGATGAGTGCTTAAGCCATACACATTGTTACAAATTGTTCACCTGGTTTAAAAATGGCTAGACAGAAGTTAAAGAGGACCCTTGTTCAGGATGCCCTACAGCGCCTACTGATGATGCTCATGTTAGGCATGTCAACGAAACTGTGTATGCTAATCGAAGACTGACTGACAGAGAGACTGCAGAATAATGTAACATTTCAGTTGGATAGTGTCTTGCATCTTGGAATGCATCATGTTGCCACCAAGTTTGTCCCATGGCTCATGAGTTAATAACAGAAAGACTTTCACCTCACCATCTGTCAAGAGCTTTTGGATCAAGCAAATGAGAACAAGATGTCCCTTAAGAGATTTGTAACTGGTGATGAGATGTGGGTCTATGGTTATGATGTTGAGACCAGGGTTCAGCCTTCACAATGGGCCTGGAAAGGTTCTCCAAGACCAAAATAGACCAGCACAGGTCAAATATCAATGCCATGCTGATAGTTTTGTTTGACTTTGAAGGATTAGTTCATCATGAATTCGTGCCATGTGGACAAAGTGTTAATCAATGGTACGATCAGGATGCCTGAGAGAATATGTGAGAAGGAAACGGCATGAAATGTGGTGAGACAATTCAAGGCTGTTGCATCAAGATAACACACCTGCTCATTCCCCTGCGGACGTTTTTATTTACAAAGTTGAAAACCCTGTTGAAAGGATGAAGATTTGCAATGGTAGGTGAGATAAAGGAAAATTTGCAGACAGCACTTCACACGATCCAGCAGGAGGTATACTAAGATTGCTTCGGGAAGTGGAAGTGGCATTGGAAATGGTATATCAACCGTGCAGGAGAGTATTTCAAAGGAGACCATACACAATAAGTAAAAAGTAAGTGTAGAAAAATTTTGTTTACATAGTTCTGGAATTTTTTGAACAGACCTTGTTATAAGGTTTTAACCTACCTGTGGAGCAGGCCAGAGTAGTTGGGGGTGGGGTGTCTCCTGCTGTATGTTGGGTCTGGGAGTTCCCTGACCCTACCTCTTTAAGCTGGCTACTCTTTCATCCCTCTTTTACTCTGTTTTAATCACTTGTAGATTCAATTTGCCTCCTTGCTGCTGCACGCATTCTGGGTGTTGTACTCTGTTGAATAGTTGACGTTCCTGAGTATAATGGATCAGTGGTAGGACAGCTGTGGGTGGAACGTTTCCTTTCACATGCAGAGCCCCAGGAGCCCATCTGCTGACTCCCCTATTTCCTTCATCTTGCTTGTATTATTGATGGTACAAAAGATGTCCATTACATTTTTAGCCCTCTCTCTTTTACTATTATGAGTCACCTTGATGTTATGAATGACCTTGTTGTTTGGTCTGTTACCCCCCCCCCCCCCCCCCCCCCCATTGTACCAATCAACCGTGATCAGTTCACAGTGCAAAGCGTGTCAGTTAATCTCAAAATACATATAAATGAAAATGTAACATGAAGTATCTATAGCATAGTTGCCTAAAGAAGATTCCTGACAGTTGCAGGGGTTCATTTCTCACTGTGGCTGTTCTGTATATCTTTCTTAACTGGTTGAGTAATGAAGTTTTATATACATTTCTATGGAAATGCCACAGTGTCATCACAGCTCTATAGGCGACTCATTTTGGCCTGCATCCATTTGCACTTAGTAGTTGAAAGTTTGCAACAGTGCGGACAGCTGTTGGAGATCTTCTCTCACCGACTGTGTGTAAGCGTATATGTCGAGAGAGGTAAGACTGACTATGCGCGCAGCTACATTAACTCCATAGCTGGACTGTTCTGTTTTCTCAGTGTTGTAGAAGTGATCAACAAACCACAGTAAGAGACACTTCAAAAAAAGCAGTGTGAGTTTGTCAGTGGTACTCTCAAAATTCCAAGAGCCAATATTCCAGTATGCATCAAGAAACACATCACTTCCTTTGCCATTTATCATGCTTAATGGTCATAATTGTAAAATCAGAGAAATTTATAATTACACAGGGATTTCTGACAAATTTTCATCCACATACTATCTGCTAGTCAAATAGGAAACGGGGGGAGTGATTTCCGTGGCTGGTCAATTCTTTGTATAAGGGTGAAGCAAATTTGCATTGTGATTTGGACATTGTGTGAAACTTTAGTTCAAAAACCTGAGTTGTAATTGTGTTCAGATTCCATGTTCAGTTATAAGTTCATTTACGTGTGGCTAGGTGAACTATTTACTAATGGGAAGTTGACGATAGCATACCACCATAAGTAGAACAGTACCCAGAAAAATGTGAGGTTTAAATGTACCTTTGAGCTGTGACAGTGTACATAGTGTTAAGTTATCCTTATCTGCATTTCATATGGAACAACTTAGGCAAAAATAGTACATCTTAAGTAACTTAAAATTTTATATTTCCAATGTTTTTTTCTGAGAGATTTTAATAGTTGTACAAATGTATTATTGGAATTTTTGACACACTAAAACTGTTATTGCCTTTTACAGGCCCGGTGGACCAACTCGTTCAGCAGAGCTGTGCATGTTTTGGTGATGCATCAGAGTCCAAGAGCTTATTGAAAACATACAGGTCATAAATTGAAAATGGATCCTTACGAGTTTGCACGTAATAAGTATTATGATACAGACTACACATACTCAGGTAATCAGTTTTGTGACCATATCGATTCTGCAGTTTCAAACAGCATGAGTCATGAACACAGCAGTACCCCTTTCCTTTATAGAGAGACAGGTGTTGATTTGGCTAATGAAAGAGTGAGAGAAAATAGTGGACTTGGTGTTCCTTTGAGACAGGATTTCATGGGGAGCTGTGAAGGAATTTCTGACTCATTTCATTCGATGTATGATGTACCTACTTTTAGCACACACACAATGCAAGATGTGTGCAATGCTAAAGACTTCAGATACGACAATAATGATGCCGAGGATAACTCATTTTATTATGCAGCATCAGATGCTGTACCTAACCATGCAGCTTATTACCTTGCAAGTGCTAATATTATGAAAGAATGTGATCCGTCTTATCCTGTTATTTATCCACCAGCAACAGCTACAGATCAGTGTACAAACTCTGTAAAACTTCACAGTGCTGATTCTGATTCTTCACAGTTGGGAAATTATTCACAGAAATATACACCGAAATATACATTTGATCCATGTGACAGAGAATTTATTGAAGCCCTTGTTGTAAAATTGGCAGAAAAATCAGTTATGTATGCAGAGAGCAGGGAGAAAGGAAAAGAATATTATGATTTTGCTGCCAGTACTACCGAGGGCAAGTCTGTAACAGTAGCCCAGAATGGAAATTTATCAGCTGGACTGCCTTCTGCTTCTTCCCTTGATTTAGATAGAAGTTTTAACTATGACAGCATTGTCTCAGATAAAGAAATGAATTCAGTTTCTCATGATAAGAAGGCACTCGTTCCATCTGATGAAGCCAATGCTAGTGACAAACGTTTAGACATAGAGAACGTTAATAATGTCGACAAGAGCTCATCTGAACAAAATGTCGAAGATGCCATTGAAGAAGTACCATACGGTATTTCAGTTGCAGAAAGTAGCACTCATCAGAGTACTGTGGAGGAAGGCAACAGTGAAGCAAAACCTGCAATTACCCTTAGCCCTGAAGAAGCCATGAAGTACTTTTTAGAAACAAACTGCCTGAATGTTACTAGTTACAAAATACTGGACTCCAATTGGACTGTAAAGGAAATTGAAGTAACATCTGACTGGTTTCCAGAGACTACACTCGACATTGATGATGAACAACAGGTAACTCCATTTACTTTCATTTTCTCTTACAATTTTTGCTTTTTATGTGTACTGCTGTGTTCTGCTGGATAACATATACAGCCATTTATTTCTTAAAAATACGAGTTATGTTCAAAAAGTAAGGTGACTTCATATTTTTATGAAAAAATATCTATTTATCATGTTGTCCCCTTCAAAGTAATCCCTCTCAGATTCAATACACTTGGGCCAACGCTTCCTCCAATCCTCGAAGCACTTCTCATAAGCACTTTTTGGTACAGCCTGGAGAACTTCTAGCGATGCAGTTTTTATTTCCTCGATCTTTGAAAATCTTAGTCCTTTCATAGGTCTCTTCAATTTTGGGAACAGGAAAAAGTCGCAGGGGACCAAATCCAGAGAAAATGATGGCTGAGGCATGATTGTCATGTTGTTATTGGCCAACAATTGCCTCACAAGCAATGATGAATGAGCATGTGCATTGCTTGATGCAAAAGCCATGAATTGTTTTTCCACAATTCCGGCCATTTTTTGCATATTGCTTCTCACAATCGGTGCATAACATCAAGGTAATACTCCTTATTGATGGTATGACCGTGAGGCAAAGAAATTCATGATGAACTACACCACGGTAGTTGAAGGAAAAAAAAAAGTGAGCAAAACTTAGACATTTGATCGCACTTGGCATGCTTTTTTTGGTCTTAGCTCTCTGGGGACAATTGGACTTTGGTTTCACTGTCATAACTGTAAAGCTATGTTTCGTCACCAGTTATGACTCTTTTGAGCAAATCAGGATCATTGTTGATGTCATTCAATAGCTCCTGAGCAGTGTTCTTGCGACAGTTCTTCTGATCAAAATTGAGAAGTTTTGGAACAAACTTCGCTGACACGTCTGTGCCCAAATAATAAAAAAAAAAGTTGCATGACACGAGCCGACCAATATGCCAACGTCTTCAGCCACTTCTCTTATGGTAGTTCGATGATTTTCCAAAACAACTGTCTTCACAGCTTTGATGATAACATCTACTTGTAAACATTTTCTTCACTTAGAGCAGGCTCACTGTATGCCACTGACATTTCAAGTGTTTTAGAGCACTTAATTCCATTTTTCACTCAAAATTTGATGCAAATTCTTTGCTCCATTTTTTACAATAATCAAAAATCGCCGATCACACTAAAACGTGTCTAACCTTTCTATTTGTCAAAAACAAACAAAGGCTGTTCACTTGAAACTGTGAACATATGTTCGGGACCTGTGTACCAACATAACAAAAAAAAAAAAAAATAGATAATCGCATGCAATTTGAAAAGTCGCCTTACGTTTTGAACAGCCCTCATACATCGACATAAAAAAAAGCCAACACCAAGAACAACTTGTTTGAGATAAACAAAAGATGGTTGGTGTGTTTCTACATCTGGAGGATGATGTCTATTTGAATTTCACTCTAAACACATAAGGGTGGCACTAGTAGTTCCACTATAAGGATGCAAATCAGGTTTGTTTTAAAGATGCATTAAAATGGTTGAGAGCATTAGTTTCCTTTTAGATGGGTGTAAAAAGTTGATATTAGTCAAGAATGTCCTTAAGATGACGAAAACACTAGGATCAACAGCTCACAGACTTTGAACAAGGTCATTTAATAGGGATATGAGAAGCTGAATTTACCTTCCATGATACTGCAGAAAGACTTGGCAGGAATGTAGCTCCGTAGATGATAGCTGACAGCAGTGATCATCCGAAGGTATGGTCGCAAGAAGACTGGACTCCAGGTGGCCACATGACACTACCATAAGGAATGAACATCATGTTCGGCGTATGATTGTGGTGCATCATATTGTTCCTGCAGCAGCAATTCAAGCACTAGTTGACACAATAGTGACACAACGAACTGTTACATATCAGGTACTTCAAGAACAGCTGTGAGCCGGTCACCCTGTAACGTGCATTACATTGACGCCAAACCACCCCCATTTGCTACTTCAGTGGTGTCAAGTGAGAGCTCATTTGAAGGTGGAGTGCAGGTCTGTTGTGTTTTCTGATGAAAGCTGGTTCTGCCTCAGTGCCATTGATGACCATGTGTTGGTTAGGAGGAGGCCAGGTGAGTGCCCGCAACAACCCTGTCTGGGGCCTAGACCACTGGACCTATGTCTGGAGTTACGATCTGGGATACAATTTCATATGACAGCACGAGCAATCGTGTGGTTATCCCATGTACCCCGACTACAAATTTGTACGTCAGTCGCTGATGACCTCGCTGTTGAGCACCCATAAGATCCATCCTGTAAGTCAGTCTGGTGATTCGACCTGTTGTGTTGCTGTTCATGAACAGCATTCCAGGGGATGTTTTCCAACAGCATAATGCTCACCCATATACCACTGTTGTAACACAACCTGCTCTACAGAGTGTTGACATGTTGCCTTGCCCTGTTTGATCACCAGATCTGTCTCCAATTGAGCATGAATGGGACATCATTGGATGACAACTCCAGCACCATTTGCAGCATTAACCGTCCTGTATTGATGGACAAAGTGCAATAGGCATGGAACTCTATCCCACAACTGACATTTGGCACCTATACGACACAATGCTTGCATGTTTGCATGCTGGCATTCAACATATTTGTGGTTTCTTTGAAAAGCTGTTAACTTCAGCATTCCTAATTTTCGGTATGCCTGCAGGTTAATGATTAAAATTGATGACCCTGTGTCAAATTGAAAGTCGATGAACACTTATACTCTAAGAGTTATGGATACTGACTTGTATTCCCAGAAAACATAGCATTTGTGTAATGTTTCGTCCTTGACAGTTTTTAGATTTATACATGGAGTGTACTTGACATTTTATTGTTAAGCATTGCAGTATGCTTAAGTGTGTGCTGTTTTCGTCAGTTGTGCTTTATTTTGCACACCTCTGCCCAGTGTCCAGTCTTTTTACAGTAATTACAACATGTGTTGGGATATAAACATTTTTCTCCTTTGTGGTTTACACCACGGCATGGGGTGGATGCTCTGTGCTATGTGGGTCTGGCCATGCTGGTTGCATGGATGTGTGGGCTGTTTATGTGAATTTCTTGTCAGGGGAGTGCACGATAAGCATGTCGCGAATTAGTGAGTGTGTATATGATTTTTCAATGAAACTTCCGTTCACGAGTCAGGATCTGTAATTGTGTAATACAATCTTTATAGCTTCAATTTAACTTCCTGAAACATTGATAAAATCTTTATGTGGCAGCAACAACATTAACTTAAGCCAAAATACTTTGCAAGTGTTTCTTAAACATTAAGCTAAGAGGGAGTCACAGGTTCACAAGTTGATGTCGGTTTCTGAAGTTGAAATGCAGTGAGGCCTGCATATGCTAAGATAAAGGATTTTCGTTCCACATCACCTGATACCTTGATGCCTGACGTGGTTCTGCTACAGACATTGAATATGATTGTTGCAGAACTCAACTTTCCAATCAAATGTATCAGCCTCATCTTAACTTGCAGTGGTTGTGTTTGGCCTTTGGTCTCTCTTCAAGTCTAACCAAGCATGCTACCATGAGCTCCTGGGTTGCTGACAGTTGAGAGTGTTGTAACTGAATGCTACTATTGATCCAGCCCAAACATCTGTGATAGTAGAGTGGTTTACTGCTATAGTTCTTTAAAGGTGGTGGTGGTCGTCGATTGCACACAATAAATGTCAACTGAACCACCGGCTTGAATAGAACAGAAATGTAACAACACAGGTAGTAATAGTGTGTTACAAAATGGTACTTAACTGTGGTACAGTTTTGTGCATGAAGCTTGATGTCCTAAACATAATACAATTATAGGGGTCTAGTCCCAAACCCCAGCAGTCACCAGCAGAACGCTGACCAGGATGTGGTGGTGAGGGCCTAGCTACGCTCGAGAGCACTGAGAGAATATGGACAATAAGAAGCAGTAATACAGGATTGTCTCCTGAGACACCACACCAAAATCAGGCTGGATGAGCGGCAGCCTCGTCAGCAAGGGAACGCAAGCATGTGTTCAACCTGCATTTCCACAGGCACAGCGAGGCAACAGGTATCAGCAGTTACATCACTGGGCAGCTGTAGACCTGTGGATGCCAGTGACCTTAAGCGATGTATTGATCTCCTAAATACGCTCATTGATGGCACAGGTTTGCCCTTCGGAGACACGCTCCAAGGTCCACCTGAAGTACTCACTGTTATGTGGATTCAGCCCTCAGCTCCTGTTCAAGGGACAGGAGCCAGCAGCATTGATGTCTGCCACAGGAATGGGATGAGCAGCAGTAGTGACCCTCACTCTTGAAGGTGGATGACAGACTGTATCCTGGTCATGCAGGCTTAGCCTCCAGCAGGACTGCAGGATGAGGGCAGTTCCGTCAGTTTTGCCTTGGAAGTTGGTACTGGAGCTGTCAGCAATGAGATCCTTCCAGGATGACTTGTGGCTTTGTAGACAATCAGAGATAGCTAGGTCTGCTGAGAGTCAAACCCTGTAGCCTCCTCTCTCGCCGGTTGTCTGTAACTGACACAAGGTCTGAGACTTTGCTCTGGGCAGTCAGCAATCAGCACTCAGAAAATGAGGCTTTTGGTAAGAAGGACGGAGTATTTATGTTGCCACTTTGTGTGCACTCTGCGGCAGTGTGAATGCCAGTGACATCTTGTTCCTGGTTTTTCCTCATCAGCTTTGCTAGTGGCTTCAGACTTGAGCAATTTCACCTGGCAGATGCTCTTTTCTGCTGGTTCGGCCTAAATACTTGTGCATTTTGCCTAGGCCTTCCTCGTGACATTCTGCTTTGTCACTAATATACTGGTATGATGGCGTCTCTAAGCTACCACGCTGACAGTATGCTTTGCTTGTTGTTGGGTGCTTTATCATGCTATGGTGCTGCAATACTGGCTCAGCATTTCCCCCTAGCTGGCAGTGTGCTGGTCATTGACAGGTGGTTTGGCTTCCAGGAATTGACGACGTACGACTTCATTGAATTTTTAGTGTCTGCCAGGGACATTATCCTGGGGCATAATCAGTATGATATCCAAATAACTTACCTGTCAGGCTCTGATATTGTCACTGTGGCTGAAAGTAATGTTGTAGACACTCTTGATTGGCCAATAACTCAGTACGTAGTGACTGGTAAGTCGGAATCTAGTCTTCAGAGAACTGTACTGAGCTGGCTTTGTGCACTGAACTGAACTGTCTGACAGTTGAATAGGAACTGTTGAGTGCGACCACGGTGCGTCATCTTATCTGCCTATTGCTGGAGGAAGCAGTGCAGTCCATGGTTGTCAGTGTCCTATTTGGCAGCTGTTCTCACTATTGATGGAAGATTACGACATGCTAAAGAATGTCATGTGGAAGCAGAAAGATATCTGGATTGAGAGACATTTGGAGGCTGCTACACAGAACCGAGAGGCGCCAAGCGAGGGGTTGTGCCACTGTGTTGGTGGCCTCTCATGGTTCTTGTTGTATAGTTCTTGCTTGATACACTACCTTTGACAGTGACATACCCTTTTGATATGTCCTTTACTTCGGTTATATCACATGAAACGTTCACCAGGTATACCATTAAACAGTTTTATTTGCAACACAGGAAAAAACTTCACAGTTTTGGTATTAACACAATAACTAACTTCTGAAGGAAAAAAAAAAAAAAACGAAACACAAAGAAATTTTAATGACTGACTAAATGCTCAAATAAATTTAGTACCAAAAATAAGTCACAGATTGAATCCTTTAGAGTATGTACAAATAAAGTTTATTATAATGGCACTAAGTATGACACTCTGCAAGTGTGCATGATGTAGCAAAAACATAATACCAAGTGCTCTCCACTCGACAGCATCCAATTGGCAAAGTCCCGCTTCACGGTGACTGTGAGGAGTAGAGGAGTCGATTTTGGTAGCACATCGAGGCAAGGCGAGATCTCTCCAAGGCAGCTGGTTGCGCTGTAACTGCCAGGTGCCATTGTGGCGTGGGCCTAAATAGTCATCTCGCAGAGTTACGCTTCTGTTTGATTGGCTGATACTTAGTTTTGGTGGACGTAGGAAATAATTTGGGCTGCACGAGCTGATCGGGGCTGTGTGCGCACCTCGTAGGCTGGCCCATCCACTGGTGTTACCCACTGTTGAGCTGCTAGTAAGCTGACTGGTTTGAATTTTTACCTCACACGGACTGGAGTACTGCTGCTGTAATATATGTTCTATGTAGCTCTTGACACCTTGTTATTGATCCATGACACTCCGTGGGTTATGTGAGGATGGTAACTACAAATGTGGGATGTAATTATTATAATGAGGCTTTTCTATAAAACAATTTCACTTTTTTTAATATTTTGAGGTGTTCTGTAAGTTTTCAAGCGTTTACAGATGTATACAAGATTTAAAAGACACAGAAGTTTTATTTAAGAATTATTTTTATAGTGTTAGGCTGGCAGAGATATGTCTTTAAACTGAGCTGCTATTTTAGAGCTTATTTCCATATTTAATGTTTAAATATTATATATTTGTTCTTATTCTTTGCCTCACACTTCTTTACTAGTTTATTTTTATATTAAAACAACATAAATACTCTGCAAGTCACTGCTTAAGAGCACTGTTTGCTGTTATCATTTGAAATAAAATGTAGTTCTAAGTTGTGTAGCTGTGTGGACAATTCAGTTTCCAATACAATAATGCTGATTCATGGTGGCTCAATTCGCTAGATTCATTCCTGCTGAACCAAAGGAAGAAAGAAAGCTTTTGATGATTCCATCTGAATAAAAATATTCTTAACTGCCATTGTGTTAACTGCCATTGTGTTATAGTTTGTTCAATGTTAACAGAAAAATGTCCTTACTTTAAGTATACACATCCTGATTTTTTTAATGCTATTTGATTGATTGTTTGCACTGTTTCAGAGAAATTTGTTAACTTACGTCCAGCAAACACATCTTCGTGTTCTTGTAAAAAATGAGCTGAGAAAAATCAATTACAATCTTACAAATTGTAGACCAGATGAGACATTTTTCTCGAAATTAGATTCGAGCCTAAAAAAAAATACAGCCTTTGTAAGAAAACTGGTGAGTTTATCTTCTTGTAGTAAATAAATACAATATAAGGTGAGTTTGTAAACTTGCCACCTTTCTGTTTTCAGAAATTATGTGTGGGTTTTTAAAAATGTGTGTTCTGCCAAACACAAGGTTTTTCCTAGTTTTAATCTTTACCCAATTATTTTCAATGTG
Source organism: Schistocerca gregaria (assembly GCF_023897955.1). NCBI lineage: Eukaryota > Metazoa > Arthropoda > Insecta > Orthoptera > Acrididae > Schistocerca > Schistocerca gregaria. The sequence continues at coordinate 154,997,697 of NC_064931.1, read as the reverse complement.
CATAAAACAGTGAATAAGTGACAGTGACATAAATTCTTGATGAATGTGGCAAAAAATTTTTCCTAAATCTCATTTTTGTATTAAAACGTGTGATACCAGATGAGACTGAAGTGAAAAGGTGTGAACAAATTGTATATAATTACATCTCACAAAGAAACACACTAAATTCAATATCATGGACAACATAATTGTAGAACATCCACTGATTTTACTCTCTGGAAAAGTATTACACTTGGAACAAGGAAACACCTTCTTCAAACTATTTCACAGGTGACATGCTGTCTAGCCATAAAATACATAAAACAACCTCTACAAGCACATCTTTATTTAAAGTTAATTCAGTTTCAGGTGAACAATTACAACAAAATAAAAATTCACAGTTCATAGTTTTAGCCTCAAAATAGAAAAAAAAATGTATAATATTTTATGGAAATGAATTGAGACTAAGAAAACAAAGAAGTGTGAAAAATGTTTGGGGAAAGAATTAAAAAAAAAAAAAAAAACCAGAAGGAATGTTGGATTTTGCAGAAGGCATAATTTTAAAAACCCACAGTTAAAATGTGTTTGATTCCTGACAAACAGGAACATTGACTCTTATGATCAACAGGAATATAATTGGAGCATGTATAGTCATTTACAGAGTCAAGGGAATGTAATGGACACACAAAGTACTGGGGAAAGAGTCAGACAAATCATTTTAAATTTCTTGCACAACTGTAAAAGCTTTCTCTTATGAGTACCAAGTTTTCCATTGTATATTTCTCAGTATTTTAAATATTTCTTTTATTATTAATATGCAGGATTTGTTAATGAGGGTACTTATAAGGTATCATTAGGTTACAAATCATCTCTCCTGTGCAAAATGCTGTGTTGAAAATCTTGAATAGTTCTGAGATAACGAATTATCATTCACTAGGTGAAAATTCCTTCAGGGATGAACTGGAGGTGAAATTTGTGTAATTAGTTAGTTCTTTTGTTTCTTTATTACTGTTTTATATTAATAGTCTTTGAAAGTAGCATTACACGTATGTGCTGTGTTTGTGTTTGTGTGTGTGTGTGTGTGTGTGTGTGTGTGTGTGTGTGAGAGAGAGAGAGAGAGAGAGAGAGAGAGAGAGAGAGAGAGAGGGGGGGGGGGGGGGGGAGGGTAACAAATTGGGTGTGTACACAAATTTACTGTTAGTAAGGAGATGTGTGATACTTTTTCTGTGTACACCAATTTACTGTTAGTAAGGAGATGTATGATACTTTTTCTGTGTAATTCTACTATTATAGCCCCCTGTAGGTTCGGGGGTAAGAATAGGCCCACGGTATTCCTGCCTGTCGTAAGAGGCGACTAAAAGGAGTCTCAAACGTTTTGGCCTTGTGAGATGGTCCCCTAACGGGTTTGACCTCCATCCTTCTAAATTTTCCGAAGATCGAGCCGATTGGGGAAGGGCGCCTTACAAGGAGCGATGTGTCCATCATGCATTACCATCTCTAGCCAGGTTTGTCGTCATCGTTTAGCAGTCCCGCTCACCTACCATCTCTTGGGCGTGGATTTGTTCTTGGGTGCAGTTTATTGCAGTCTGCTATGCTGTGTCGCTTTATGCGCCAATGACGATATTGGACTACATCACCTGAAATCCAGCACGGTAGCCAGTCCGTTGTGGTGGGGCCGCCATGTACCCTGTTGGTTGTAGCCCCCTGACTACACAGGGATCGCTCTGCTGATGCCAGCGCCGTTAACTCCCCACGTATGCCAAGGAGTAGATGCCTATCTCCTTGGGGCATTGGGACTCCCGGCAATGGCCATCCTGCCAGGTGGTCGTTGCTGAGGCTGGGTGGCGCCCGTGGGGAGGGCCCTTGGTCGGAGTAGGTGGCATCAGGGTGGATGACCCGCAATGAAGCGTGGTACATCATCTCTTGCTGGCGGCCAGCCGCCAGCAGTCTCTAAGCGTTCCAGGGCTCAATACAACGCAACTACATATGACCCCAAATTGTTCCCCTCCCTGGCTACACCATGGGAGGAACGAAAGACTAAGGATGCCAGCGAAACATACTCGCCCCGCTACCTGGTGTGTACGAGAGCTGATGGTGAATCCTTTACATCCATGAAGCCTCAGTTCTTCGTCGAGCACTTAGAGGACAAGTTCGGGGAGGTGGAGGGCTTGTCCAAAATGCGCTCGGGCTCGGTTTTGATCAAATCGGCGTCTTCCGCCCAGTCCCGCCGGTTACTCGATTGTAACAAGCTGGGGGATGTTCCGGTTACAATCACGCCCCATAAGAGTCTTAATATGGTCCAGAGCATAATATTCCATCGGGACCTTCTATTGCAGTCCGATGTCGAGCTTCACGCCAATTTAGAGCGGCGAGGTGTTCACTTCGTCCGGCGCGTACATCGTGGTCCAAGGGATAAGCAGGTTGCCACCGTTGCCTTCATCTTGGCATGCGAGGGTGATACTTTACCTGAGAAGGTCAAGGCGATGGTCTATCGTTGTGACGTCAAGCCATATATCCCTCCCCCGATGCGGTGCTTTAAGTGCTGGAAGTTCGGGCATATGTATTCCCGCTGTACTTCCAGCCTCACATGTCGAGATTGTGGACGCCCATCACATCCCAATACTCCATGTGCTCCGCCTCCCATCTGTGTAAACTGCGGAGAGCACCACTCGCCTTGCTCGCCGGACTGCAGGATCTTCCACAAAGAGCGCAAAATCATGGAGTATAAGACCCTGGACCGCCTGACATACACTGAGGCCAGGAAGAAGTTCGAACGCCTCCATCCTGTTCGAATGACTGCCTCTTACGCCGCGGCTACTACTGTTATGGCCCCATTAGCTCTCCCCCAGACTGCCACCTCTCAGAGCCGGAATGCTACACCTGCCCCCTTGATGGTGGGGGGCACTTCACTCCCTGCTGCTCCTGCACTACCTCCCCCCAGGGGGCTCGCGGTCCTTTCGTGAGTACGTGCGTGGCGAGCACGGGGCCCCGAGCTATTGCAGCCTTCCTTCCTTTTCCGGGCTGCATTTCCTTTCCCTTCCCCTCCTTTCCTGTCCTTCATCCTTCCCTCCGACCTCTCCTCTCCCTCTCTTGGTGTCCTTCCTTATGTTGGCCCTGCTATTCTCCTGGTTCTCTTGACCTTGCAATTCGGCCTTGTTCTGTAATTCCTTCATCCTTTTGGTATTCTCTGGTCCCCTCTGGGGTTTGACCTCCATCACTAAATTTTCTTCCGTAGTGTGAGCCATTTGGGGAAGAGCACCTTACCTAGTGTCTCCGGCGTGTGCCATCATCATTGATTCCATCGTTTCCTTTACGTCGTTGTTTGACGCTAGGGTCCATAGCCAGCACGGTAGCCAGCCCGTGTGGTGGGGTCGCTATGTACCCTTTTGGTTGAGCCCCCTGAAAACACAGGGATCACACGTCTGATACCTGAGCTGTGACCTCCTCATGTAAGCCTAGGAGTGGTTGCTTGTCGTCCTGGAGCATCGGAACTCCCAGCAATGGCCGCCGTGCCAGACGGCCCTTGCTGTGGCTGGGTGGCGCCCATGAGGAGAGCCCCTGATCGGAGTGGGTGGTATCAGGGCGGACACTATGCTCATGAAACGCATAAGAGTCCACAACTCTGGCCGTTCTCCGGCCGTCTCTTTGACTGGAAAAGATTCTTCACGTGCTGCTTCCTCTGCCCCTTCCGTGGCTACCCCCTGGGAGGAGGGCCAGGCTCGTCGGCTGGGAGCGAAACCTTTCCCTCGCTATCTGGTTTGCGCCAGAACTGATGGGGATACTTTTACTCATACGAAACCTATGTTTTTTGTTGAACACATCGAAGACAAGTTTGGCGAGGTGGACTCTATCAGCAAGATGCGGTCTGGGTCGCTGTTGATTAAAACCGCTTCAGCTACCCAGTCTGCAGCTCTCCGTGCCTCTACCCATCTTGGTACGATTCCTGTGTCAATTACCCCACACCAGTCCTTGAACATGGTGCAAGGTGTAATTTTCCATAGAGACCTCCTCCTTCAATCTGATGAGGAACTTCGGGACAATCTAAGCCGGCGGGGGGTTCACTTTGTTCGGCGGGTTCAGAGGGGTCCGAAGGACAACCGCGTTGACACAGGTGCCTTTATCTTGGCCTTTGAAGGGGACACCCTCCCTGAGAAGGTCAAGATTATGGTCTATCGATGTGACGTGAAGCCATACATCCCACCACCTATGCGATGTTTCAAGTGTTTGCGTTTTGGCCACATGTCTTCGCGCTGTTCGCAGGTCCCCCTCTGTGGTGACTGTGGACATCCGTTCCATGAGGGAAGTTCCTGTGTTTCCCCTCCTGTGTGCGTAAATTGTCGTGGAAATCATTCTTCACGGTCACTGGATTGCCCAGTGTATCAGAAAGAGAAAAAGATACAGGAGTATAAGACTCTTGATCGTCTCACCTATACCGAGGCCCGTAAAAAGTATACACGCCTTCATCCAGTGACCCTGACAACTAGTTATGCTTCAGCAGTATCTTCACCCCCTCCTCATCATTCCTTACCCCAGTCCCGAACCCCTTTCCTCCCCCCTCCCCCTGCGGTTCCCACACCATCCCCCCCGGGCACCGCTTCCTCTCCCCGGCTGGAGAAGTGTCCTGCTCCTTCGGCGTCTGCCGGTCATGGGCGCCCCTCGCGGGATCCCCCTTCCCGGCACCTTCCAGGCCAAAGGTCTGCTGCCACGCGGCCACCACGAGAACCACGGTCTGCGGGCCCTCAGATCGCCCGCTCTCTTTCTGTTCCCGATCTTGCTGTGGCTGGCTCCATTTTGTTGCACAGCCCTCCACGATCCCAAACAGAAAGAAAGAAGAAGCACAAGTCCCGGGACAAGGAGTCTCTGGTATCGCCAGAGGTCTCGTCCCCATCTTCACAACCTAACTCTGACCTGTTATTCATGGATGTCGCCCCCTCCTTGTCGGTGACGGGTGGTGACCCACCGGCATGACTGACATTAGCCTGTTCACCCCCCAATTGACTCATTGTTCTTTGGCTATCCAATGGAACTGTAATGGCTATTACCGTCACCTACCGGAGTTGCAATCCCTTCTTTCGTTTTACTCTGCGGCTTGTGTGGTTCTACAAGAAACTCATTTTACTGGTGGTCACTCACCAACCCTCCGTGGCTTCCGTGCTTTCTGTCGAAATCGGGTCGGCCCCCTACGGGCGTCTGGCGGAGTTTGCACGTTGGTCCGAACGGACATTGCCAGCACGTGGATTCCTCTCCAAACTACATTGGAAGCAGTTGCTGTTAGGATCCACCTGGACTCTGGAGTCACAATTTGCAATCTGTATCTCCCTCCTGACAGAACTCCTACACCTGCCTCCTTAAGTGCCCTCCTTCAGCAACTTCCTCCTCCCTTCCTTATACTTGGCGATTTTAATGCACATCATCCCTTGTGGGGCAGTGCATTTCCATCTAGTCGGGGTCATCTCATTGACCAGTTTATTACCGACCACGACTTGTGCCTTCTTAACGATGGCTCACCTACCCATTTCAGTGCCGGTCATGGTAGCTTTTCTGCCATTGATCTTTCTCTCTCTTCACCCTCCCTCCTCCCTTCCCTAAAATGGTCACCGCACGACGACCTTTGCGATAGTGACCACTTCCCGTTGATTCTCTCGCTCCCTTCCCGCTCCCCCATGGACAGATCACCTCGTTGGTCCTTCCAACGTGCCAATTGGCCTCTGTATACTGCACAGGTCGTTTTTTCTCCCTCATTGTCGGATGGTATTGATGATGTCATACGTGACATGTCTGACGCGATTGTTCACGCTGCTAGCCTTGCTATCCCGCGCTCATCTGGACCATTTCGCCGCCGGCAGGTCCCTTGGTGGAGTTCGGACATTGCCGTTGCCATCCGTGATCGCCGTCGAGCTTTGCAACACCTTAAGAGGCATCCATCCGTTGCCAATCTTATTACCTTTAAACGCCTTCGCGCAAAAGCCCGTTACTTAATCAAACGGAGCAAACGGATGTGTTGGGAACGCTTTGTTTCTTCCCTCGGTTCTGCTGTCCCTCTGTCGCGGGTATGGGCTACACTTCGCTCTCTCCAAGGTTGCCATCGGCAGTCTACCCTCCCGGGTCTTCACCTCCCGGATGGCCTTTGCACGGACCCGTTGATTCTCGCGGAACACCTTGCGACCCATTTTGCAACAGCGTCGGCATCAGCCTCCTATCCGGCTGCTTTCCTTCCCCAGAAACGGCGGGCCGAAGCTTCCGCCTTATGTTTTACCCCCAGCCAGTCAGAATCATACAACGACGCTTTTACTGAATGGGAACTTCTTTCCGCACTCTCCTCTTCTCATGATACGGCCCCTGGCCCAGACTCCATTCATAACCAACTGCTTCAACATCTCAGTGCTCCACAACAGCGACATCTTCTCCGGGTATTTAACCGTATTTGGCTCCAGGGTGACTTCCCTTCTCAATGGAGGGATAGCATCGTGGTTCCCGTCATTAAGCCCGGTAAGAACCCCCTGTTCGTCGACAGCTATCGGCCAATTAGTCTGACGAACGTTGTTTGTAAGTTACTTGAACGGATGGTAGCCCGTCGGCTCACTTGGGTCCTCGAATCTCGGCGTCTGTTGTCCCCTTACCAGTGTGGCTTCCGAGAGGGACGGTCTCCGATCGACCATTTACTTCGCTTGGAATCCGCAGTTCGGCAGGCCTTTTCCCAGCGCCGCCATTTGGTTGCTGTATTTTTCGACCTTCGCAAGGCCTATGATACGGCTTGGCGCCATCATATCCTACTTACACTTCATGAGTGGGGTCTTCGGGGCCCACTCCCGATTTTTATCCGCCAGTTCTTGTTTCATCGTTCGTTTAGGGTTAGGGTTGGTACAGTTTTAAGTTCTCCGCGAACCCAGGAGAATGGCATCCCTCAGGGTTCCGTATTGAGTGTACTTCTGTTCCTCATTGCTATAGATGGACTTGTGGCCTCCGTCGGTCCTTTGGTCGCTCCTGCTCTGTATGTGGATGATTTCTGCATTTGGGTTAGTTCCTCTTCGATGGCCGCTGCAGAGCGTCAGCTCCAGGGTGCTATACGGCGTGCCTCTGCATGGACCATCTCACACGGATTTCAGTTTTCTCCTTTAAAATCGCGAGTGGTCCACTTTTGTCGCCGTGTGACAGTCCACCCCGATCCAGAGCTCTATCTCAATGCACAACGTTTACCTGTGGTCCCACAGTTTCGTTTCCTTGGCCTTCTTTTTGACAACAAGCTCACTTGGCTGCCTCATATCAGACGCCTGAAGATAGGATGTTTCCGTAAACTAAACGTCCTTCGCTTCCTTGCCCACACCTCTTGGGGTGCTGACCGTTCCACTCTCCTCCACCTTTATCGGGCCTTAGTGTTGTCTCGCTTGGACTATGGTTGCCAAGTTTACGGTTCAGCTGCCCCTTCTACATTGCGCCTCTTGGATCCGGTCCACCATCGTGGTATCCGTTTGGCCATCGGTGCCTTCCCGACTAGCCCTGTAGATAGTCTCCTGGTTGAGGCTGGGATCCCCCCCCTTTCCGTTCGGCGCTCCCAGCTTCTGGTTTCGTATGCAATCGCTGTCCGTTCCTCTCCCACTCATCCTTCCTATTCTATCCTGTTCCCTGCCCAAGGAAGTCGCCCACCTGACTCCCGCCCTCGGGCGGGTTTACCGGTTGGGCTCCGCCTAGCGTCTCTTCGCCGTGATTTTCAGCTTCCTTCCTTTTCCTGTATCCCACGTTCCCTCCCCAACACACCTCCTTGGTTAGTTCCTCGGCCCCGAGTTCGGATGGATCTCTGCCGAGGTCCGAAAGATTCCGTTCCCCCGATGGTGTTCCGTTGTTTTTTCCGCCGCATTTTATCTGAGTTTCGGGATGCTGTTGTTTTTTACACTGATGGCTCTAAATCTGCTGATCGTGTGGGCTATGCCTTCACCTCCTCTGTAGGCATGGAAAATCATCTCCTGCCAAATGCATGTGGGGTGTTCACTGCGGAATTGATGGCGGTCTCCCGGGCCCTGGCCTTTATTAAACAGTCCAAGCTCAATCGCGTTTTGTTATGTACAGACTCAATGAGTGGCCTTCAGGCACTTGACCGGTGTTTCTCCCGTCACCCCTTGGTCTCCTCCATCCATGACCATCTCGCTGATCTCCACCGTGCTGCTTGTTCTGTTAGCTTCCTTTGGGTCCCTGGCCATGTGGGCATCCGAGGAAATGAGCTTGCTGATCGTTTGGCTGGGGGAGCAGTCACTTACCCCCCTTTCCCTGTCACCCCTCCTGTGACGGATTTACGGCTTCATCTCAAATCCCACTTTGCGCAATCATGGGCCACATCCTGGGAGGCTACCTCCTTGTCTAATAAACTTCGTGCGATTAAGGTGACACCTGTCCCATGGCGTTCTTCCTTACGCCTCTCGCGAAAGGACTCAACCACCCTCTGTCGTCTTCGCATCGGCCATACCAGGCTGACCCATGGTTTTCTTTTGCGTGGTGAGCCACCCCCACTTTGTGGTTGTGGAGCTTTCCAGTCAGTGGCCCACATTTTGGTGGAATGCCCCCTTCTTTTAGCTCTGCGTACTAAGTACAGACTTCCCTGCACTTTACCCTTAATATTAGCAGACGATTCCCGGATGGTTGAACTGGTTCTCAGTTTCCTCCGTGAAAGTGGTTTTTATTCTCAGTTTTAAGGATTTTCATCTCCCTCTGGAGTAGGGGCAGGGCGGTGAGGGTTGGGATGTCTCCCACTGTAGGCTGTGCTTGGAGATTCCTGTCTCCCCTCCCTGGCCATGTTCCTTCTTTTTTCCCTTTTACTGTTTTTATCGCCTTTTAGGTTTGTTTAATCCCTTTTACAATCCGCCCTTGTACACTCTGGCGGTTGAACGCTTTTAAATAGCATGTGGTCTTGCTTGTACTGCTTCACAGGTGGGATATTTCCTCTCTTGAGTTTGCCCATTTACTGACTTCCCTCCTTGTGTTTTTATCATTGACTACACAACCGCACTTTTTTTTTAGCCTTTTACCTTTTACCTTTATCGTTTTTGACTCTTCTGAGCTGTCCCTCTGTCGGAACTGACCGTCTTTGTAACAAGGGACTGATGACCTTGCTGTTTGGTCCCTTCAACCCCAATCAACCAACCAACCAACCATCCTGCACTACCTGCCTCAGGAGCAGCAACCCCCCAACCATCGGGGACATCAGTCCCCACTTCTAAGCTGGGGAAGCCTCAAACTTCCCCGGCTCGAATAGCACGGAAAGGGTCCCTTGGGTCCCTTCCTTCCCAGGTTTCCGCCTCTGGGAAGGGCGACGTCAGCCAATGGAAGAAAAGCTGACCAGCGGCTGGTCGCAGGGCTTCCCGCTCCTCCTCCGTCCCGGAGACTGACTCGCTGGAGCCCTCCCAGCCAATGAAACCCAAGGACCAGAGAGACAAGACGAAGAAGAAGACCTCTAAGGCCAAGGAACACGCGGTGGCATCCACCCCCACTGCTCCCTACAGGCCCTGCGTCCGAGGATAAGGTGGAGATCCGGGCGTCCGCTGAGGACCTGGATCTCGCCGGACCCTCGGACACCATGGAAGCAGATTGTACTGGTCCTCCATCGGTGGCAGCAGGTGACCCAGTGGCGTGATCTGCCTCCTCGGTCCCTTCACGCCTTTTTCGGACATGGACAAAGCGATACTCCAGTGGAACTGCAGCACTTTTTTCCACCACCTTGCTGAGCTTCGCCAACTCATCAGCAGTCACCCTTTCCTCTGCATTGCCCTACAGGAAACGTGGTTTCCGGCAATGCGGACCCCTGCCCTACGTGGGTATCGGGGTTATTACAAGAACCGGGCAGCTTATGAGAGGGTATCTGGTGGAGTCTGCGTCTACATCCTTAACTCTGTCTACAGCGAATGTGTACCTCTTCACACACCTTTAGAGGCTGTCGCTGTAAGGATGTGGACGCCTCAGCCTATTACTGTCTGCAGTTTGTATCTTCCGCCAGATGGTGATGTCTCGCGTCATGTGTTGGCTGCATTGATAGCACAACTGCCTCCTCCTTTTGTGTTACTGGGCGACCTTAACGGCCATAACCCCCTGTGGGGTAGCGCCGCGATTACTGCCCGGGGTAGAGATGTCGAGACTCTTCTCTCGCAGCTTGACCTCTGCCTCTTAAACACGGGCGAGCCGACACATTTCAACGTAGTCCATGGCACATTTTCGGCCATCGACCTTTCTATCTGCAGCCCCGGACTTTCACCATCCATCCACTGGAGTGTCCATGACGACTTATGTGGTAGTGACCATTTCCCCATCTTTCTGTCACTACCACAGCGTCACTCTTCTGAACGCCCCTCCAGATGGGCTCTGAATAAGGCTGATTGGGGCTTGTTCTCCTCTCTCGCCACTATCGCACCTCCTTCCCATGACACCATTGATGCGGTGGTTCAGTCGGTCACCACCGGCATCGTTTCTGCGGCGGCATCTGCGATTCCCTGTTCATCCGGGTCCCCTCGGCGGAGGACTGTGCCTTGGTGGGCGCCCGAGATCGCAGAGGCGATTAGAGATCGCCGGCGGGCTCTTCAACGCCATAAGCGGCACTCGTCCTTGGAGAACCTCATCGTTTTTAAACAGCTCCGTGCCCGTGCCCGACACCTTATTCGCCAACGGAAGCAGGAGTGCTGGGAACGGTATGTTTACACCATTGGCGTCCGTACCTCTGCATCGCAGGTTTGGGCTAAGATTAGGCGACTCCATGGCTATCGGCCACCTGTCTCTGTCCCTGGGCTTTCGCTGAATGGAGTGGTGTGTCCTGACTCCGACATGATTGCGGACCGGTTAGCAGCGCATATTGCTCAGTGTTCCGCATCTACGAATTACCCACTGGCCTTCCGCTCCCGGAAAGAGCGGTTGGAAAGTTGGAGGCTTTCCTTTCACACGCGCCACGCAGAGTCGTACAATGCTCCTTTCAGCGACTGGGAATTCCAGAGTGCACTATCTGCTTGCCCTGATACGGCTCCTGGGCCAGACCGCATCCACAGCCAGATGCTGAAACACCTCTCTGTGAATTGCCAGCGACGCCTCCTAGATGTTTTCAACTGCATCTGTGTTGAGGGTGTGTTCCCGTCTCAATGGCGAGAAAGCATCGTCCTCCCCGTGTTGAAACCTGGCAAGAACCCGCTGGAGGTGGACAGCTACCGCCCCATAAGCCTCACCAACGTTCTTTGCAAGTTGCTAGAACGTATGGTGAGCCGGAGATTGAGTTGGCTCCTCGAGTCTCGAGGCCTTCTGGCTCCGTCTCAGGGTGGGTTCCGTAAAGGCCGCTCTGCCGTCGATAATCTGGTCTCCCTAGAGTCTGCCTTCCGTACAGCCTTTGCACGCCGCCAACATCTGGTTGCCGTCTTCTTCGACATGCGGAAGGCGTACGATACGACTTGGCGATATCACATCCTGGCCACACTTCATGGGTCGGGTCTTAGGGGCCCGCTCCTGATTTTTATTCAGAATTTTCTGTCGTATCGTTCCTTCCGCGTGCAAGTTGCTGCGTCCCATAGTTCCTCCCGGGTCCAGGAGAAACGGGGTCCCACAGGGATCTGTCCTCAGTGTCTCCCTTTTTTTAATTGCGATCAATGGGCTCGCTGAGGCGGTGGGTTCGTCCGTCGCAGCTTCGTTGTATGCAGACGACTTCTGCCTCTACTACAGCTCTGCTGGCATTGCAGTTGCTGAGCACCAGCTGCAGGGCACTATCCGCAAGGCGCAGTCGTGGGCTGTAGCGCACGGCTTCCAGTTTTCGGCCGCTAAGACCTGCGTTATGCATTTCTGCCGGTGTCGCACGGTTCACTCTGAGCCACGGTTCTTGGGACTGGTATTTGATGCCCGGTTGACTTGGCTGCCTCATATTAGGCAGCTTAAACAAACATGCTGGTGGCATTTAAACGCTCTCTGTTGCCCTAGCCACACCGGATGGGGTGCCGATCGGTCCACCCTTCTCCGGCTGTATCAAGCGCTGATCCAGTCCCGCCTTGATTATGGGTGTGTGGCTTATGGTTCGGCATCGCCATCAGCATTGCAATTGCTGGATCCCATCCATCACTGCGGGATCCGACTCGCCACAGGAGCATTTCGGACAAGCCCTGTTGACAGCTTACTTGTGGAGGCTGGTGTTCCTCCATTGCGGATCCGGCGCGACCGACTTCTGGCCGCTTATGCTGCCCACGTTTGTAGTTTGCCAGGGCATCCCAACTACCGTCTCCTGTTCTCGCACTCGATCGTCCATCTTCCAGACAGGCGGCCCCGGTCAGGGTGTACGATCGCGGTTCGCATCCGGGCTCTACTGTGTGGGATTGAGTTTTTTTCCTCTCCCGCCTGTTTTCCGGGCCAATCTCCGTCTGCCCCCTTGGTGTGTGCGCCGACCATGCATTCGGCTGGATTTGGCACAGGGTCCGAAAGACTCGGTCCCTCCTCCGGCCCTCCGCCGCCGCTTTGTTTCTCTTCTTGCCGAGTTTCCCGGATCAGCCGTGGCCTATACCGACGGTTCGATGGTCTCTGGTCGCACTGGTTACGCTCTTACTCTAGAGGATCATTGTGAGCAACGGTCGCTGGCACCCGGGAACAGTGTATACACTGCCGAGTTGGTTGCCATCTATCGCGCCCTAGAGTATATCCGCTCCCGCTCAGGTGAGTCCTTTGTCATCTGTAGTGACTCCCTGAGTGGTTTATGAGCTCTTGACCAGTGCTTTCCTCGTTCCCGTCTGGTGATGGCCATCCACGAGTCGCTCCATGCTCTTGCCCGTTGCGGCTGCTCCGTGGTCTTTGTTTGGACCCCAGGTCATGTCGGCATCCCGGGCAATGAGCGGGTTGACACGCTGGCTAAACAGGCAGTGAGTTCACCGGCTCTGGAACTCGGCCTTATGGAGTGTGATCTCCTGTCACTTTTGCGCCAGAAAGTGCTTGGTGCCTGGGGTGACGAGTGGCGCACCCTGCCCACGCCCAACAAACTTCGGGCGGTGAAGGAGATGACCGGTGTGTGGCGCTCCTCCATGTGGGCCTCTCGGAAGGACTCTGTCGTCCTCTGCCGGCTGCGCGTTGGCCACACGTGGCTGACGCACGGCCATTTGTTGCGCCGGGAGGACCCACCGCTATGTCGCTGCGGGGCAGCTCTGACGGTGGTCCACATTTTGGTGGACTGCCCGCTTTTAACAGGACTCAGGCAGACGTTTGCGCTGCCTGATACCCTCCCTGCCCTTTTATGTGATGACGTTGCTGTGGCGGACCTCGTGTTGAGTTTTATTCGGGCAGGGGATTTTTATCGTATGATTTGAGTGTTTGTCCTTTTATTTCCTGTATTGACTTGGGCCTTTGGCCTGTGGTTTTAAACTGTGGGTTTTAATGTCATTTGGTGGTTGGCTTTTCCTTATTTTCGTGGTCGGCCAACCACCTTCACACTCGGTGTGATTTTAGTTCCGTTTGTCTGGTCTTTGTCTGTCTTTCTTGTATTGTGTCGTCCCTTGTCTCAGTTCTCCGATTTTAACGACTGACAGTTTTTGTTTCGTGTGATTTTATCATGGAACAAGGGACCGATGACCTTAGCAGTCTGGTCCCTTCAATCCCACACCCAACCAACCAACCAACCAATCTACTATTATATAGATTTGTGTTAAAGATTCGGAAAACACTTGGTTCAGATCATAATTATACTAGAAGTCAGTGCTGATAGATTTCGAGTTTTGCTTCAACGAATTCTCAGATGGTATGCAAATGCTCAAGCCTTACAGATTTGACACCCCAGATCATGAATAATATCAAAATTGCCCCCTGAAACAATCTGACTTGAAAGAAGTTCCAACTGTGATGCATAGGAAACGCTGGCTAAGTATCTTGCATTTTGCAAGGGCCTTGTCCACCTGTTTATGGCTCGAGAAGTTGGCCATTCAGTTAATGGGAAGTTTATTTATTAAAAAATAAAGGGGAGTTGATCTGGTAAATAGTTGAATTTGTTCACAAATTTCAAACAGAAATAAAACTCTTGAGTCCCATTGAATTGGAATGATTAGAAATGTGATTTCCTTAGACAAACTTATACACCGAGCAAGATGGCACAGTGGTTAGTGCACTGGTCTCGCATTTGGGAGGATGACAGTTCAAACCTGCGTCCAGCCGTTCAGATTTAGGTTTGCTGTGATTTCCCTAAATTGCTTCAGGATAATCCTGGGATGGTTCCTTTTACAAGGCATGGCCGATTACCTTCCCCATACTTCCCTAATCTGAGCTTGCGCTCCATTCTAATGACCTTGTTGTCAACGGGATGTTAAACACTAATCTCCTCCTCCTCCTCAAACTTATGCACGACTAGTTCAATAAAAAGCCCACCACCAGTCTCCTACTGAAAAATTTGAGTGTCATGCTGACCATAAATAATTTCTGGACACACGATTCTCAATCTCAACAGTGATGTATAATAGTGTAGAGACTGCACAAATACCAATAATGTACATGGACAGGGAAATATTTGAAATAGAAAGATGTTATGAACATTACTGTCGTTCTGTAAATTTATAGTTGATAGCGCCATGTGATAACTGAGACATGAAAGGTTAAGCCACAGGCGGGAAGAGTACGAATGAGGTTTAACTGATTTAGCGAGATGGAGCTGCATGACTCGTAGAAGGTAATGTCTTCATTGCAGTTGACAAAAATATTGTGTCTACTGAGGTCGAAGCAGAGTGTGATTGTGAAGTTATCTGGACACGTTTAACAGGGCTAGGGGAAATAAAGTTAATTGTGGGGTGTTATTACCGGCCACCAGGTTCCACCGTGGCAGTTCTAGAATCATTCAAAGGGAGTCCACATTCTGAATCGCAGAAGTACTCGGATCACGCTGTATTAGTCGGAGGCAACTTCAACCTACCTAGTATAGACTGGGATGTCTATGGATTCATTACAGGTGGTAAAGACAAGCCATTATGTGTATTAGTTTTGAACACATTATCCGAAAACTGTCTTGAGCAGCTAAATCGACAGTCAACGTGTAATGGAAATATTTTAGATCTGGTAGCCACGAACAGACCAGACCTCATCAATGGTGTCATTGTTGAGACAGGGATTAGTGATCATGATATTGTCATTACGACTATGGTTACGAAAGTTAAAAAGTCGGCCAAGAAGGCTAGGAGAGTATTCTTACTAGAAAGATCAGAGAAGCAGTTGTTAGCGTCCCACTTAGTAAATGAATCAGCGTCATTTACTTCCGGTACGATGGATGTGGAAGAATTATGGGCAAATTTTACACACATTGTAAATCATGCATTGGACAAGTACGTGCCGAAAAAATGGGTTACGAACGGAAAACACCCACCGTGGTTTAACAGCGCAATTCGGAGAATGCTCAGGAAGCAAAGGCAGTTGCACTCACGCTTAAAGAAAGATCGGGAGAATGAGGACAGGCAAAAGTTAGTAGAGATTCATGCTGCTGTAAAAAGAGCGACGTGCGAAGCAGTCAATCAATACCACCGTCATACCTTGGCAAAAGATCTTGCTGAAAACCCAAGGAAATTCTGGTCTTACCTAAAATCGGTAAGTGGGTCGAAGGCTTCCATCCAGTCACTCACTGATCAGTCTGGCCTGGCAACGGAAGACAGCAAAACGAAAGCTGAAATTTTAAATGTAGCATTTGAGAAATCTTTCACGCTGGAGGTTTGTACAAACATACCGGCGTTTCAGTCTCGTACAGATTCCCATAAGGAGGACATAGTGATAGACATCCCTGGGGTTGTGAAGCAGCTGAATGGGTTGAAAATAAATAAATCGCCAGGTCCTGATGGGATTCCAATTCGGTTTTACAGAGAGTACACTACTGCATTGGCTCCATACTTAACTTGCATTTATCGCGAATCTCTTGCCCAACGTAAAGTCCCAAGTGACTGGAAAAAAGCGCAAGTGACGCCTGTATTTAAGAAGGGTAGAAGGATGGATCCTCAAAATTACAGACCAATATCCTTAACATTGGTTTGTTGCAGGATTCTCGAATATATTCTCAGTTCGAATATAATGAATTTCCTTGAAAAAGAGAAGTTGCTGTCCATGCATCAGCACAGCTTTAGAAAACTTCGCTCCTGCGAAACGCAACTCGCCCTTTTTTCACATGATATCTTGTGAACCATGGATGAAGGGTATCAGACGGATGCCATATTCCTTGACATCGGGAAAGTGTTTGACTTGGTGCCCCACTACAGACTCCTAACTAAGGTACAAGCATATGGGATTGGTTCCCAAGTATGTGAGTGGCTCGAAGACTTCTTAAGTAATAGAACCCAGTACGTTGTCCTCAATGGTGAGTGCCCCAGGGAAGTGAGGTAGGTCCGCTGTTGTTTTCTATCTACATGAATGATCTTTTGGATAGGATGGATAGCAATGCGCGGCTGTTTGCTGATGATGCTGTGGTGTAGGGGGAGGTGTCGTCGTCGAGTGACTGTAGGAGGATACAAGATGAATTGGACAGGATTTGTGATTGGTGTGAAGAATGGCAGCTAACTCTAAATATAAATAAATGTAAATTAATACAGATGAATAGGAAAAAGAATCCTGTAATGTTGTGGGGAAGGCGGATAGTTGTCTTTGGTTCATTGGTAGAATTTTGGGAAGATCTATTTCATCTGTAAAGGAGACCGCTTATAAAATACTAATATGACCTATTTCAGAGGTGGGCTGCTAAATTTGTTACTGGTAGGTTTGATCATCACGCGAGTGCTACGGAAATGCTTCAGGAACTCGGGTGGGAGTCTCTAGAGGAAAGGAGGCGTTCTGTTCGTGAATCGTTACTGAGGAAATTTAGGGAACCAGCATTTGAGGCTGACTGCAGTACAATTTTACTGCTGCCAACTTAAATTTCGTGGAAAGACCACAAAGATAAGATAAGAGAGATTAGGTCTTATACAGAGGCATATAGGCTGTCATTTTTCCCTTGTTCTGTTTGTGAGTGGAACAGGGAGAAAAGATGCTAGTTGTGGTACGGGGTACCCTTCGCCGCACGCTGTATGATGGATTGCAGAGTACGTATGTAGATGTAGATGTAGACTTCGTGACTGTCAGTGTAGTATATCAGAATACCACTTTAAGTTACTGTCAGAGGTTAAACCTCCCTTGTTTTGGTCTGGTGCATGCCCTGTATGGACTGAAATACATCACCCTACTGTATCTGGAGTGATTGAAGTGGAGAAAGTTGGATAATTGCAGGCGCTGTTGTCTAGAGTGCACTGGCTCTGTGGACTACTCCTTGTCATCTTCAGGGGAAAACTGGCACAAATGAGAAGTCGTGGTCGCACCAGAGATACATCCAGTACTGTCCGTGACTAGGCTTATGGCCTAAGTCCAAAAACTAGCATCAAAATAAAGCAAAACTCCTGGGATCGCCAGAAAAATTCGTCTTGCTTTTCTCTACACCCCGGAACTGCACATTTTGTACAGAAAACAGCTACTTAGCGAAAGGGGTTAACTGATAAGCCAATTGAAACCATGGAAATTTGTTCCCAGGACCCAAATATCTTGAGCTGCATGTCACCACCCATGAAAGCTGTCAAACAATCCCCCCCATGAGAAACCTGCATGTGGCTCACTTCCAGATGGTGGAAGAAAATTCCCTAAGAATCTTCTCAGTGGTTCCCCGCATTGTCCTCATGCACAGGATGAATAGGAAAAAGAATCCTGTAATGTTGTGAGGAAGTCCATAATCACCAAAATATGCAGAATAGCAAGACAACACTCAAGATGAGCAAAGCAGAACCCATGTATAGAAACACTCAGAGTTAGTCATCGTCAAGATGTTGTCATTTCTGGGGCCCAACAAAGTGGTGTAGGAGGCCGTGGTCTATTATGTAACTCCGTAACACCGAGCAGTTACTTGCCCGCTGCCCCTGTTGTGAAGGGCCCAGGTATACTGTTTCTGTATTTTGCAGCTCCGCGCCAAGAGGAGCACTAATATAAATAACATAATTTGATGTGTGCTTAACAAAATAACGATTGATGATCCCTCTCGTTGCACCTGCACCCCAAACACACACATCACAGATCCCCAAATTGTGCAAGATAAAAAGTTGTGCATGATCAATTAGAAATGCAAGATATAAATATGCAAAAATTAAATTAATTAATTGCATGTTAAAAAAAGAAAAATAAACAAATAAATAAAGAATACATGTGGGAACAGGCATGGAACATTCTGCAGTCTCACTGGGTCTCTGTTAAAAGTAGCTAAGAGCACTAAGTTTCATTGTATATTTACCAGTATTTAAAATATGGATGCAAACGAATGTGCTGTTTGTAAGGAGATGTATAATACTACTTCTGTTTAATTTTGCTATTAAATATGTTAATGTTAAGTATTGTGAAACACTCATTTTGGTTCATAAATTTGTGGACACAGATATTTAATCCTAATATAAGTCCTTCACCACCATTCCTATACTCTATCTCGCTTATTTATCTGCCTATGTCTAACATTCTGCATTTATAACTGCCTTCACACTTCCATTTTTTCTGTTTATGTCATTACCAGCAAATATTTGAAAAAGGATAATTTTGTGTGTTATATCTCATTTAGAAAACATTTACTGGAAGCCAGCTTCCATCCCTCCTAAGAGACATGTCGACACTAAATTTGTCAAAGTACGTCAGCGAAGTAGCGGCGGCACTGGTCGATGCGAAGTTGAAAATGGTGGATGTGTGGCCGGCTGTTCAACTGTGTTCGTTAATGCATCAGACGTATGCCGATTTTGGTCCATTTCTCTTGGATAACTGGCAGAAAGTATTGTCTCTTAAAAAGGATGAAAAGGTAAAGTACCTGTGACATACATCCTTATCTTATTGGTTGTTCTATATTTGTGTGTGTGTGTTTGTTTGTTTGTTACTCCTCCATTAGAGATAATGTAATGTTCACATTGCCCAGGCAAGAACAAACAGTGTTCACAAAAAATAATGGATGCTGTAAACTGTCTTCAAAATTTAATGGTAGTTTGATATGCACGGTAGCACTCAGCTTTTAGGTAGCTGGTTCAAATCGTGGTGGTGGAAGAAATTTCCACCACCAGTATTTCATCAGTAAGGAGGGTGCAGGTGACAGATTAAAATTCTCAATTGCCAGACTTTGCAGTGATGCTGAGTATTAAATAACAGACTACACCACTGTGTGTCACATATTGAGGTTGTGCAGTGATGACAGTGATCTCTTCACTGGGTGAGAACATTTAGCTTGGTGGCCCCCTCATTGCTATTGGAGAGCAGTAGGCTGTGGGCCAGCATAAATATGACACCACACTACACAGACCGACTCATTCAACAGACACAATTGAGAGACAGTTCTCAGTCTTTGCAAAGGGAAGATGGAAGAGGATGTAGGAAGAAACTCCGTTCCAATTAGGCAGCTGAACCTACTCGTTAGGGTCTCCCAGCCGACATGAGTCCACCTTAATACAAAAAATAGAACTGGTGGCAGAGTAAAAGAAAACAATAATGATCAGAAAAACAAAAGCTCTCCACAGTAAAAAAAAGGAGCTAAGGAGGAGAACTATAAAACAACGAAGTGTTTCAATCTGGAGTACTCTCAAATCCCATACTGTTTTTGTGGCATATCAATCAGCAGGAGAGCCATAGACATCTACCCAGAAAAGTATGGATTTTTCTGGACAGCTACAGTGATGTCAAAGCAAATCTTAGTGTAAAGAATCCTCTGTGACTACAAAGGAAAAAAATTAAAATTGTAAAGTTTTACTGTAACCTGCCATATTAACAAATATTGTAAAGCAGTGCTGACACACAGGAAACAACTTGACAAGAACTCCTATAAATTAGAAACCTTTGAGATACTGGAACCCTATCATATTTATCCAATTATAAGAAGAGGTTTTTTCCCAAATTCATCATTAAAAAAATGGGGTCCTCTTACATTTGAAGATTAAACTATTACTGCTGAGTTCAACATTTTTATGTTGTGTAAAATAAATTAATCTAGGGGTCGTCTTACATTCACAGATGAAGTTTTGCCAATTGACATCACAGGAACATTTATTTTGAAGATTTCTGAAAGGTTGTGTAGTGTCACAAATTTGCTGACACTAGTGTTTGTGCTCTTGACATAGTGCAGTCACAGGCAATGTCTATTCTGACTATCATCCATGTAATAGACTCCTATTTAATATGTTCAGTTTCTTTCACAAGGATTTGTATTTTTTATTCATTTTATTTTATTTTGTGCGCAACAAGAGAGCATCTCGGCGGACTGTTGTTCATCTGCTGCATAATGTAGACTGGCCTCTATTGCCCCTGCCACACAGGCCAAAGATATTGAGAAGACGAGCACCATGAAGCTGCATTGATGAGGTTAGAACAGATTTTAAGCTCCGTGCACTGGTTAGATTTCTGTTCGTTTGAACAATGCATTTTTGTTGGTCTGGTTTGATAGAAGAAGGTTATCAGAAAAATGGTAACACTTGTTAATTAGCTGTATTGAGCAAAATGTAACATCTTTTTACCAAAATATATTATGCAATAGCAAAAAAACTGTTATTGTAGTAGTGGTGAAAATGAGATGGCAGCTAAGTCTTTTTCTGAGTTAGCTGACTTTCCATTTGCAGTCGGAATTCAATTACTTTTTAAATTTTACAAATGCTCAACAATATTATACATTCCTACAGGAAATGGTAAAAGTCTTGATAGGGGCCAATGATGTACTTATGCATATCTCTGTGAGATATAACAGGAATGAAAGAGGGTGTGTCAGCTGCTGCTTCTATACAGCTAATGAGAAAAGCCATGTGCAGATGACATGTTTGGAAGCAAGAAACAAAAGATGATGATGTCACATTCTCACGTCAGTAGGCAACTGAAATCCACTATGTATTTAGAGAGTCAGCTGTGTTTTCATGTACCACTATAACCACAACCTCAGGTATCGCAACATATTTGTAAGAAACAGTGAAATAGTTGTGGCAACCAAGACGATCAAGTTCGTTGCTGCTCGTATATAAGAACCGAGCGAGGTGCGCAGTGGTTAGCACACTGGACTTGCGTTCAGGAGGATGAGGATTCAAACCATTGCCCAGCCATCCTGATTTAGATTTTCCGTGATTTCCCTAAATCGCTTCAGGCAAATGCCAGGATGGTTCCTCTGGTCACCATCCTTCCCTAATCCTTTCACACCTTTCAATTGATTAGGTGAAACTATCATCCCAGATAATGATATCAGATGATGATGATTATTATTATTATTATTATTATTATTAAAAATGTTAGTACCACTTGTGGCTGATTTAGACAGTAAACCAATGAAGGAAGTGAAAATAAAAATTAGTGCAAACTATTTCTTTTCTCCCTGTATTGTCTAAATGTAGATAGTCAATAAAAGGTATAAGTTTAGGATAGGTGTAGTGTTAACTTTTATCATTGAAACGGTTCATAATTTTGATTAGTGAGAATATCTTAAAAAATAAAATTTTCTCTGAGAGCCTCTTCAAAAATAGGGTGTTACTTATATTCAAGGTCATCTTATACTCGGATAAATATGGTGTTTCTGACAGTCAGGTCAGCCTAAATGGGAAAAAGTGTTTATATTAGGCAATTAGGTTCAAACCTTACAAGTTCAGGATGTCAAATTATACGCCTTTCAGCCGTCAAATTTCCAACCTTATTTTATTTGGCAACCAGTTTCAGCATTTTACTATGCTATCTTCAGGCCCCTGACAAACGTGTAGGAAGAATCTACCTCAGTTGTGATCAAAACAGGGACCAGAAATACTGGTACTAGTAGATTTTTGCTAGAGTGATTACTTCAACCATCTCCTGCCTAAATATACTGTAGTAAGATGCTGAAACTGGTCCCAAATAAAATAAGGTTGGAAATTTGACAGCTGAAAGGTGTTCAATTTGACATCCTATATCGAACAGCTGAGTTCTGCAACCATCTCTAAAAAGACTGACATACAGAGACTTGCTGGTTCATTTTCAGAGCTGGAGTAAATGCTTCATCATCTAAGAAATTTCACTTCCTCATTTGACACAGAATAATTCACGCACTGTAAGTCAATAATCCTTCGTAGGACTTGTTAAAAAGCAATTTACATATCTTTTTTAAAACATAGTCCCTCTCCCATCTCCCTTCCCCCTTTTTTTGGTAAATTAACAGAAACTATGGAATTCTTCTTGGAGCAATTGGAGTCCAGTTCTTGCAAGCTCTCAGGGGGTCAAGACTCTTTCGTGAGTATGCGTGTGGTGAGTGTTGGGGCCCAAGCTATTTCAGTATGTACTTGCTATTGCGTGCTGCAATCTCTTGTCTCTGGCTGTCCTTCCTACTCTTCCTTTCTTGGAATATTCTTTTATTCACCATGTTTTGGCTGAAGTAATTTGTTGGTCCCCTTCTGGGTTTGACCATTTTCCAACTTTACTGTAGTGTAGACTGACTGGGGAAGGACACCTTAAACAAAACCAAACTGCGTGCAGTGTTACAGATCATCTGCGCACAGTACCAGTGTTGGGCTTCGAAGACAACGCTTTAGCCAATCGGATATGGTGGTGTCATTATATACCATTTTTGTTGAACCTCCCACCCTCCACACACTTAACATAAGGCTCACACTGCTGATGCCTGAGCTATTCACTTCCTATGCATGCCAAGGAGTAGATGCCCATCATCTTGGAGAATCAGAAATGTCAACTACTGCCTTTGTTAAAATTAAATTTTAAACAGTCTTGATCGCAATCTTGTTAAAATATTTTTTTATTGGAGTGAGTGACTGGTTTCGACTCTATGAAAGTGTCATCATCCGACTCCAGAGCAGTGGATGGACACTGCTAGATGAGTTACGTCAACCCTCGAAGCAGTTACATGAGAAATAAAATGTATTTTGTTTACATTTGCAATAATTAAATTCCATCCTTCTGTCATTCCTAACATGTACAGAATAGCAGGTTTTTCAACTGAATGTTTGTTTAGTAATTGGATCGATACATTTGCGAAACCTGCTAACAGCATAAATCAGGTGCCAAATCCGCTAAGTCAATATTTCACTTAAGACAGTAAGGTGTGAAACATAATCGCAGATTTCAGCCATTAATACTGAGTAAATAATTATTTTTTTAAAAATAATTGAAGTCTTTAACTATAATAGTACGGGTGGGACGATTTTTTTGCGATGACGTGTTTCACTTATCATGCAATTAGTGGCTTTTTCATCTGGGCTACTCAAATACCAACCAAATAGGATATGCTACAAGAGCTGAGAGTGGCTGAAAGAGATGTCATTACTTGTGACTTGATTTTGCAAGATTTCTGTTGTTTACTTTCCCATCCTAAATTAGTTACAGCTTATGTCATATGGTTCTTTTAAAAGGCATGTGGACAATTTCCACCCCCATCATTGTCTCATCTAAGGTGTTGTCTGTTTCCAGACCCTATTATGAATTGGATGTTAAATCATGCTCTTCCTTCTGTCTTCTTTTCGTTTTGAGGTTTTTATTTGTGGTTTTTGTGGTGCGCTATAGATGCTAGTCTGACTTCTGTATAAAATTTTTGTAAAATAAGTGTGGAACATCAGATTTTTTACCCACTGCATTGTCATTTTCTTTTGTAGATAGCAAATCAGGCCAAACTTCGTGTTGACTTGAGGTTCTATGCTGAACTTATTAGTGTTGGCATATTCACACATAAAGAAGGTTTACCATTGTTGGGCAACATTCTAACAGTGTTAACGAATATGGACCGTGAAGAACATCACAACATCAATATAATACTCAGCTTCTGCAGACACTGTGGAGATGATTATGCAGGTGAGTAGCTATAAGTAAACAAATTTTAGTTATCTTTGTTTTGAGTCTGAATATTGTTAGTCAGCCTTTGTTTGATTTTGGACAGTAGAATACTGCTTTGAATCTCTTTATATTGGAGTTGGTTATTTAGGAAGCCATTCAATGCATGCACTAAGAAATGGCATCATCCATTTTCTTTTATATTGTTTGGCACTAATTTGTGCTGCAAACAATGCTGCATGTGAATATGTGCTACTGCGTCATACTTCTGTTTACTCCTGTTTTCTTTTAAAACTGGTTTTGAGGGTACTTTTCTGTTTGAGGCATTACATCAGGGCTTCCCAGCCACTGAACTCCGCAAGCAGAAGGTGAGTGTGGGCCTTTGAGCAGCAGCCACGGTCTGCCCTCCATGGCCACAGAGTAGGGGGTGGGGTGCCGTGTGGAGACATGAGAGAAGTGATGCAGATCCTACAGATTTCTCAGGCTAGTTAATTTTGCAACCAGAAATTTGTAAGTCATAATAAATGAGGTTTTGCACTGTAAATGAAACAATCTAAAAAGGAAATGCTGCCAGATAATTTTGTTGTTAAGGGGGTACATCACTTACAAATGATTCTGTACCCCGCCACCAGGCGTGAGCTGAGTTAAGGGGGTCTGGAGGGCCTCAACTAGGTAGCCCACAGTAGACCTTAATTACCTCACATGGACATACATACTGTGGAAATGTCTTCCCTGTTAGCCCAACTTAAGGCTTAGTTATTTTTTTCCAAATGAACCCCCCCCCTTTCCCCCTCCATGCACCAGATAGAACTTAACTTCTCAGATGCGAACAACACAACTAGAGCTTCCAGCTCACACACCTCTCGCTGACGCTGCACGTGCCTCTCTACCTGCCCTACCCCTTGCTTTAAACTCACCTTGGAGACTCGACTTGCACGTCTCTGCCACTGTCCACTCTCTCCCTCCCATTCTACTCTTGTGCCATACTTATAATGCCCCTTTCAGCCATGGTGTACACACTCTTGCCCAAGGTAGCAGTGAATATCGTTGCGCCAGAGCTTGATTGTGTAGAGATATCAATCGATATGTACAAGGCCGGTTGAAAAAATTCTGGAACATTCGTAATTTCATGCCAGTAGTGTGTTGGAGTCAGTTACAGTTGGCATCCCTACACACACCTGTGTTCAATGAATAACTGCTAGAAGTTTCATTGTATGTCTGTTAGGTATTATTCAGTGCTGTATTGAGTGGAACATCGTTTTGCACAGTTTGCGAATTTTGAGATGGCAGTAAATTTTGTGTGAAACCCGAGAAAAAACTTTAGAGAGAGGCACCAAATGATACCGGAAGCCTACGGTGATGAGTGTTACGAATGGTTCACATGGTTCAGAAATAGATGGACAGAAGTTAGAGGTGACATTTGTTCAGGACGCCCTTTGCTGTCTACCGATGATGTTGGTGTCTGGAACTTCACCGAAATGGTACATGCCAATGACTGAGAGACTGCAGAAGAATGTAACATTTCAGTTGAATAATGTCATGAAATCCATACCCATCATCTTGGAGGGATTCATGCTGCGGCCAAATTTGTCCCACAGTTCATGAGGCAAGACCAGAAAGACCTCTGCCCCGCAATCTGTCAAAAGCTTTTTGATGAGAACGAGGTGTTCCTTAAGAGAATTGTAGCTGGTAATGAGACTTTTTTTTACTTCCAAAGTTGAAAATCCTGTTGAAAGGACAAAGATTTGCAATGATAGATTGTATACAAGAAAATTCCCAGATGGTGCTTCGCATAAGTCAGCAGGAGGCATACCAACATTGCTTCTGGAAGTGGAAACGGCATTTGGAGAGGTTTGTCGAGTGTGGAGAGAGCATTTTGAAGTATCTCATGCTCCATAAAAGGAAAATGTAGAAAAATTTGTGGGCAAACTTCTGGAATTTTTTTGAACAAACCTCGTATATAATACACAATACTCACGCATCTCGCCCCACCACCCTGATGGCGCACCACACCTCGCCCCACCACCCCGATGCCGCACTGCCCCCTGCCCCCTGCCCCAACCCCCTGCTCCCACACTTCACATAGTGCCCCCCCCCCCCCGCCATGCAACTACATAGCTTCCCTCCACCACCCCTGCTGCTGCACCTTGTCCCCCATGCAGCTCCACAGCACCCCTCCCCCACCCCTGCTGCCGCACTTCTCCCCTCCCCCTCTCCCTGCTCCTGCTGCCACACTTCTCCTCTCGCCCTCTCCCCCGCCCTTCCCCTGCCACTGCTGGTGCACCTTGCCCCTCGCCCCTACCCTCCAACTGCTGGCACACCTCGTCCCTCGTCACCTGCTACTGCTATGCCTCTCATCCCCACCACTGCACTCCACCCCCCACACTCGCGCACCACCCTCGCAGCCTGTCCCCGACACCGCCCCCTGCCCCACATGTATCCCACCCATGCCTATCCCATCCCACCCCACACCACCCCACCCCACCACACCCCACCCCACCCCACCCCAAACCGCCCAACCCAACCCAACCCACCCCACCCCACCCCACCCCACCCCACCCCACCCCACCCCACCCCACCCCACCCCACACCACCCATTCTGCTGCACCTCAACCCCCAATGCTCCTGCTGCCACTACCTCTCCCCCCCAGTGTCGCGGCTGGCACCCCGCTCCAGCTACGCCTTGCGCCTGCCTCCCCCCCCCCCAAGTTGCACCTGGCTCTCCCCGCTGAAGTCATGCCGCCGCCCCCCCCCCCCCCCCCGAGAATTGCGAATGCCCTCGGAGTACTGCACACCTGCAGAGCAGAGCCTGCCCTGCCCCCTGCCATCGCCCCCCACCCCCCCCCCCTTCCTCCACACCCCGCCACCCCCTTCCTCCACGCCCCGCCACCCCCTTCCTCCACGCCCCGCCCCCCTTACTTCACGCCCCGCCCCTCTGCCGTCTCGCCCCACCCCGCCCCTCTGCTGTCTCGCCCCACCCCTCTGCCGTCTCGCCCCACCCCTCTGCTGTCTCGCCCCACCCCTCTGCCGTCTCGCCCCACCCCTCTGCCGTCTCGCCCCCCCTTACTTCACGCCCCGCCCCGCCCCGCCCCTCTGCCGTCTCGCCCCGCCCCTCTGCCGTCTCGCCCCGCCCCTCTGCGTCTCGCACCCCACCCCGCCCCACCCCCCTCTGTCGCACCATGATGTAGCGCCCAGCCCCCCTGCCGCCGCGCCCTGCTCCCCTCTACTTCCCTCCCCCCCCCCCCCTCCATGACACCACGGCACCCTTGACCTGCTACCCTGCCACAGCACCTACATGGTGCATCTTTTGGCCACAGGTTCATCTTTACCTTTCATGAGGTCTGAAAGACTCGGTTCAGCCAAAGGCCCCCTGCCACCAAATTTTTTCCATCTTTGACGCAGCACGGAGTTCATAAATATAATCTTCACTAATGGGTTGAACGTTGTTGGACACACATCTTTTGCTTATACTCAGGCGGGACTTACTGAACTATGCACACTGCCAGATAGCTGTAGTATTTTCAGTGCGGAGTTGGTAGCCATCTTTAATTCTCTAGAGCATATCCATTTGATCACCATTCAGTCCTTTCTCTTTTGCAGCAACTCCTTGAAGAATCTGCAATCTCTCAACCATTGTTACCACTGCCATCCCCTTGTCATTGCTATCCAGAATTCCCTGTATGTCCTTGAACAATGTGGACACTTAGTGTCCTTTGTCTGAACCCTGCACACATTGAGATGCCAGGGAATGAACTCGCTGATAGCCTGACAAAACTGGCTACGAGTAAGCTGTCTCTTGAGATCAGTATTCTGGACTCAGGCCTCGGATCGGTATAAAGCCTATCAATTCCTAGGGATCTGGAATTCGGAATGGCCTACTCTGACTTCACCAAAATAACTACAAGTGATAAAGGGGACTATGAATCTGTGGAGGTTCTCCATACAGGTGTCTCGCAAGGATTTTACCATCCTCTTTGTCAGCTCTGCATCGGCCATACTTGGCTGACTCGTTGTCATGTGGGCTGCCCTGTGGCATGTTCTATATCGTGCTGACTTGCTGCCCATGGCATTACGGGATGATATCTCAAGGCTGACATAGTTTTACGTTTTAGTTGTGAAGGAGGCTTTTACCACTGTCTTTAAGGGAGGGCCATTTAAGCTTATTGGCCTGCTAAGGGGTTGGCAGAACACTCTGTTGCCTCCTCTGCCCAGAGCCGGCCGTGGCTGGTGGCTTGGTGGTCCAACCTGGCCCTCACCTTACTTGCCCCCTTCTCTCCCCCCCCCCCCCCCCCTCCCGCATGGTCTGTTTAACTTCTTCGTTTTATGTTTACCTGTGCTTCTCTTGCCCTGTCCATGTTGCTAGTGCTTCCTAGGTGAATTTCTGAGTGTGGTACCTCTGGTAAGTTGTGTGAGCTGGCCGGAGTGGCCGAGCGGTTCTAGGCGCTTCAGTCTGGAACCGCGCGACCACTACGGTCACAGGTTCAAATCCTGCCTCGGGCGTGGATGTGTGTGGTGTCCTTAGGTTAGTTAGGTTTAAGTAGTTCTAAGTTCTAGGGGACTGATGACCTCAGCAGTTAAGTCCCATAGTGCTCAGAGCCATTTGAACCATTTTTAAGTCGTGTGAAGTGGGGATGTATGTCCCCACATTGTGTTCTGCTTTCGGGGGCTTCTGGCTGCTCCCTAGATATGGCACCTTGCATGCCTTTCCTCCTCTGTCTCCCTTTCTTCTTTTGTGTTCCTTATCCCACCTTTGTTGACTATGGTAGGCCTTGGGTTTTCTTCCCCTGGATTTTGAGCAGTAGGCCATATCTGGTGTACCGTTATGTAGACCTGTCTGTTCGAGGAAAAAGGGACTGATGACCTAGTAATTTGGTCTCTTAATCAACCAACTAACCATCTAAACAGGAGAAAACTTTATGTTAAGAAAAATGTAACAGCCATAAAAGCAAGATCCTTGTAATGCCCATCAGTTTTTATTGTGAATGAATATTTTTGCTTCACAGTTTGAGATTGTAGAGTGAACCATTGGAAAGGGTCTAAAACATCTGGACATTTTGCGGTGATGAATTTGATTTGCTGGCTAAGCGGGATGCAATTGGAGATGTATATTGAGAGGCAGTTTCTGCAGTACATGGGTCTGAAATGTACAAGGATTGGCTGGCGGTAAATGAAGAAGTACCACACATTAGGTAGTAGGTTTCCAATACCATTTGCAAATCAGAAAGGATTTTATTGAAACACTTCCTGTTTCCTGTCTTCCACACAGGTTATGACTGAATTAAAGTGGCGTGTAAAGCGCCCGGGACTGCTTTGGTACATCAAATGATCCAAAATCACTCTTCTTCTAAAACATATTTTCCTTGGGGATACAAACAGAGGCTTTTTATGTTGTTCTGGTTTGCCTTCTTTGTGTCTAGGTTGCTCTTATGTGTGAGGCTGTGCAGACAGTTAATTGATTTCAGTCTGTCTTTATAATACACAAATACTGTTCAAATTCCATGAGTTTCTCGTTAGACCACTCAGCTAAATTGCTAACACAAAAGCAGACTTGAATTTGTGCGAGAAAGTGAATCTTTTAACAATTGGACATATTAAAACAAAGCAACAAATAGAGAGAATGACAGACAAGTGCACAAGTATTTGCACGCGACTCCATGTCTAGGATGGGGAGACTCCTGCACATGCACATCATGGTCTGTTTGCCGACATCAGATGCATGCAAGACTTTTCATCAATGCATACACTTCCTTCAACTTTGTGCAACATGCACCTAGTGTGCACGGAAAGTTGCACAAGTGTAAACATACCTTAAGAATGCCTTTGAGGCTCTGCAATTTCCAGAATTCCCCACATCCTTTGCATCAGCTCTTAAAATAACTGGCCACCAATAGCAACAACTGAATTCAAATTGAGATGAAAGAATTGGCCCCAAATAAGTCCTTGCAGCTGGGCTTACAAAGGGCAACCTCCTCTGAGACCAATGGATCTTCTACACAAAAGTGTGTATTGACAAGAAGTTGAAAGCTTCTCAATCATTGTGTGTCCAAACACAACAATTTCTGAGGGGAAAAAAAAAAAACAAACAAGAAAGCTCTGTTACTTTACGACGATGAAGACAACAGCATAGATGTCGATCTTCCTGTGGGGGAACTCAAAACCCTCTTTTCCCGTAACATCTGCACATCGCTATGCCAGAGAGAAAGGGGGAAAAGAAAACACATACCAGAAAGTGGGCTTCATTATTAAATAGAGCATGAAAGGTTTCAAAATTCACATGGTGAAGCTCAAATTTCTACCACAGGAAAACCCCACTGTCTGTGTGTCTGGAGGAGAAAGACTTGAAATCTTCTGATGCCCCCGTTACAAGATCCTGTTCTCTCTCCAGGAAAGCGGACCTTAATGGTGGCAGAGATAAGGATGGGTTGGTGTTATTTATTAGCAACACATGCCACCCGCCCCCACTCTCTCCCTTTCTCCCAACCACTGCCCCCACCTGCACCTCCCCATTCCCCTCTGCCCAATGCCCCCCTCTGCCCAATGCCCCCCTCTGCCCTATGGCCCCCTCTGCCCTATGGCCCCCTCTGCCCTATGGCCCCCTCTGCCCTATGGCCCCCTCTGCCCTATGGCCCCCTCTGCCCTATGGCCCCCTCTGCCCAATGCCCCCCCTCTACGCCATGCCCCCCTCCCTACGCCATGCCCCCCTGTACCCCATGCCCACATCTACCCCGTGCCCCCCCGCTCTACCCCGTGCCCCCCCGCTCTACCCCGTGCCCCCCCGCTCTACCCCGTGCCCCCCCGCTCTACCCCGTGCCCCCCCGCTCTACCCCGTGCCCCCCCCCCGCTCTACCCCGTGCCCCCCCGCTCTACCCCGTGGCCCCCCCCCGCTCTACCCCGTGGCCCCCCCCCCGCTCTACCCCATGGCCCCCCCCGCTCTACCCCGTGGCCCCCCCAATCTACACCGTGGCCCCCCCTCTACCCCGTGGCCTCCCTTCCACCCTCATCCTTTCTTCACAATCCAATCTCCCCTTCCCCTCACTCCCGCTTCTACCCTCCACCTCCTCCTCTCCCCTTTCTACCCCCTCCCCACTTCTCCCCATCACCCTCCTTCCGCCTCCTCCTCACCACTTTCTACCCCCTTCCCCTATCCCTCTCCCCCTTCTTCCCATCACCTTCTCCCCATCCCCTTTCTCCCCATTCCTCTTCTTCCCCTTCTCCTTCCCCCTTCCATTTCTCCCTCCCCCAATTCCCCTCCCCCCCTCTCACCCTCAACAGTCTCCCCCTCCTTATTCCCTATTCCCACCTCCTTCCCTTATCCGCACACCTCTCTTCCTCTCTCCCCCTCTACATCTTTTCCATCCCCTATCTCCCTCTCTACCTTCCTCACTTCGCTTCCACTCACTCCACCAACTACCCACCCACCCCTCCGTACCCACCCTCCCCACATCTCCACCCACTCACCCAACTACCCTCTCTCCCCACCCTCCCCTCGTCTCCACTCTCCCAGTACCCACCCTCCCATCTACCCACCCTCCCCCTACACAACGTCCCCCTCTACCCACCCTCCCCCTATAGCTACCATCCCTCCTCTACCCACCCTCCCCCTATAGCCACCATCCCTCCTCTACCCACCCTCCCCCTATAGCCAACACCCCCCCTCTACTTAACCTACCCACCCTCCCAGCTCCCTCTCCCTCCAGCACTCTCCCCCCTCCCCCACAATCCCCCAGTACCCACCCTCCCCTCTACCCACCCTCCCCCTACACAACGTCCCCCTCTACCCACCCTCCCCCTATAGCCACCATCCCCCCTCTACCCACCCTCCCCCTATAGCCACCATCCCCCCTCGACCCACCCTCCCCCTATAGCTACCATCCCTCCTCTACCCACCCTCCCCCTATAGCCACCATCCCTCCTCTACCCACCCTCCCCCTATAGCCAACATCCCCCCTCTACTTAACCTACCCACCCTCCCAGCTCCCTCTCCCTCCAGCACTCTCCCCCCTCCCCCACAATCCCCCAGTACCCACCCTCCCCTCTACCCACCCTCCCACTACACAAGGCCCCCTCTACCCACCCTCCCCCTATAGCCACCATCCCCCCTCTACCCACCCTCCCCCTATAGCCACCATTCCTCCTCTACCCACCCTCCCCCTATAGCCACCATCCCTCCTCTACCCACCCTCCCCCTATAGCCACCATCCCTCCTCTACCCACCCTCCCCCTATAGCCACCATCCCTCCTCTACCCACCCTCCCCCTATAGCCACCATCCCCCCTCTACTTAACCTACCCACCCTCCCAGCTCCCTCTCCCTCCAGCACTCTCCCCCCTCTACCCACAATCCCCCTCTACCCACACTCACCCCTCTACCCACCCACCCCCTGTACACCTAACCACCCACCCCCTGTTCCTCTAACCACCCACCCCCTGTACCTCTACCCACTCGCTTCCCCCTCTACCCAACCCCCTGTACCTCTACCCACTCTCTTCCCCCTCTACCGACCCCCCTGTACCTCTACCCACCCTCTTCCGCCTCTACCCACCCTCGCCCTGTACATCTACCCACCCTCGCCTTGTACCTCTACCCACCCTCCCCCTGTACCTCTACCCACCTTCCCCTTGTACCTCTACCCTCCCTCCCCTTGTACCTCTACCCTCCCTCTTCCCCCTCTACCCACCCTCCCCCTGTACATTTACCCACCCTCTTCCCCCTCTACCCGTCTACTCCCCCTCTACCCGTCTACTCCCCCTCTACCCGTCTACTCCCCCTCTACCCGTCTACTCCCCCTCTACCCGTCTACTCCCCCTCTACCCGTCTACTCCCCCTCTACCCGTCTACTCCCCCTCTACCCGTCTACTCCCCCTCTACCCGTCTACTCCCCCTCTACCCGTCTACTCCCCCTCTACCCGTCTACTCCCCCTCTACCCGTCTACTCCCCCTCTACCCGTCTACTCCCCCTTTACTCGCTTTACTCCCTCTACTCGCTTTACTCCCTCTACTCCCTCTGTTGCCCCTCTATTCCCCCATCTGTTGCCCCTCTATTCCCCCATCTGTTGCCCCTCTATTCCCCCCTCTGTTGCCCCTCTATTCCCCCCTCTGTTGCCCCTCTATTCCCCCCTCTATTCCCCCCTCTGTTGCCCCTCTATTCCCCCCTCTATTCCCCCCTCTGTTGCCCCTCTATTCCCTCCTCTATTCCCCCCTCTATTCCCCCCTCTGTTGCCCCTCTATTCCCTCCTCTATTCCCCCCTCTATTCCCCCCTCTGTTGCCCCTCTATTCCCCCCTCTATTCCCCCCTCTATTCCCCCCTCTATTCCCCCCTCTGTTGCCCCTCTATTCCCCCCTCTGTTCCCCCCTCTGTTGCCCCTCTATTCCCCCCTCTATTCCCCCCTCTATTCCCCCCTCTATTCCCCCCTCTATTCCCCCCTCTGTTGCCCCTCTATTCCCCCCTCTATTCCCCCCTCTGTTGCCCCTCAATTCCCCCCTCTATTCCCCCCTCTGTTGCCCCTCAATTCCCCCATCTGTTGCCCCTCTGTTGCCCCTCTGTTGCCCCTCTGTTGCCCCTCTGTTGCCCCTCTGTTGCCCCTCTGTTGCCCCTCTTTTGCCCCTCTGTTGCCCCTCTGTTGCCCCTTTGTTGCCCCTCTTTTGCCCCTCCATTCCTCCTCTGTTCCCCCTTTGGTTGCCCCTCCATTCCTCCTCTGTTCCCCCTTTGGTTGCCCCTCTATTCCCCCTCTGTTGCCCCTGTGTTGCCCCCTATGTTCCCGCTCTACTCCCCCATCTATTCCTGCTCTACTCCCCCTCTACTCCCCTTCTACACCCCCTTCCCCCTCTACTTGCCCTACCCCCCTTCCCCCTCTACCCCCCTCCCCCCTCTACCACCCCTTCCCCCTCTACCCCCTGTACTCACCCTTCCCCCTCTACCCCCTTTACTCCCCCTTCCCCCCTACCCCCTCTACTCCCCGTACTCCCCGTACTCCCTCTACTTCCTTTTCCCCCTCTTCCCCCTCTACTCCCCGTACTCCGTCTACTTCCTCTTCCCCCTCTACTTCCTCTTCCCCCTCTACTCCGTCTACCCCGCCTTACCCCTCTACCCCGCCTTACCCCTCTACTCCCTTTTGCCCTTCTTGCATGTGTACTCCCCCTCCCCCTCTCACCCTTTGCCCATCACCCACTCTTCCCCCTCTACACCCTCTTCCCCCTCTACACCCTCTTCCCCCTCTACACCCTCTTCCCCCTCTACACCCTCTTCCCCCTCTACACCCTCTTCCCCCTCTACACCCTCTTCCCCCTCTACACCCTCTTCCCCCTCTACACCCTCTTCCCCCTCTACACCCTCTTCCCCCTCTACACCCTCTTCCCCCTCTACACCCTCTTCCCCCTCTACACCCTCTTCCCCCTCTACACCCTCTTCCGCCTCTACACCCTCTTCCGCCTCTACTCCCTCTTCCCCACTTCCGCCTCTACTCCCTCTTCCACCTCTACACTCTCTTTCTGATGGGCCTCTGTGTGGGCCATCTCCCATGGCATCCAGTTTTGTCCCTCCAAAAAGGCAGGTCATGCATCTTTGTCGTCGACTCACAGTACACACCAATCCAGAACTTCATTTAGACGACCAGCTCCTTGATGTTGTAGGTAAGTCCCATTTCTCTCTCTCTCTCTCTCTCTCTCTCTCTCTCTCTCTCTCTCTCTTTCATCTTCATTCCCAGGAAGAAATCTCTGATCCTAAACTGAAGATTTTGACTCTTTCGTATACTATCAACAGTGCTCAAATCACTACAATTTTATGTGAATACAATATTTGTTGTAATTGACAATGTTGTTTCATTTTTATGTTAAAGTTGAAACTGTTCTCATTACTTATTTCATCCCTTTGTTTGTGTTGGTTGTTGTAGAAAAATAATGGCATTGTGTGTGTGTGTGTGTGTGTGTGTGTGTGTGTGTGTGTGTGTGTGTGTGTGTCCTAAGGGGAGCTGTTATTGTTGTGTACTTTTACATTGCATTATTTTGTGCAAAAAACATGACAATTTCACTTTTTCTTGTAGGGCTGGTCCCACGAAGACTTCGCATACTTTCAGAACGACATGGAATTGCAATTCCACAATATAATCTGCTGTCAAAAGAGAAACAACGCAATGTAAAATTGTTGTTGAAGGATTACTACAGTTCTCTCTGCAAGCATAGATTGAAGGTGGGTATCAGTTTAATACGAGCCAGATACTTGTTGTGTATATTAATGATTTAGCTGTTTGGAACAGTTTTGCAATTTAAACTGAAGTGTTTTTTTGATCTTATATAATTATTATTTGTACGAGTCCTACTAATTGTTTCCCAAAGATGCCATGATAATTCCGTGCCAGCTGGTCTTGTGCCAGTTCTTATGAGGGTCTGATATTCCTCATTGGCAATAATATTCCATGTTTCTGACAATGTCCTGCTTGTGTTGAAATCCATTGTGTGCAGTGAGTCTGCCAGTATGGTAGCTGACTGCCTGGATTTTAATCAGCTCATTATAAATGAAGGTACATCACAGTGTATTGGGAGATGAGAAATTTTAATGCATTTGTCATGTACTTTGAGAAGGGCACTCTGTCTTCAACGATATGGTGACACAGTGTGTGGCTTAGAGGAGATAACCAGTAAAGAGGGGTAGGTCTGATGCAACTTGTTACTGTCCTCATTGCTGCATGTATCTGAACATCGATTTTTCTCACATGTGAACTATTAATCCACACTAGAGCAGAGTATTCAGCAGCAGAATATGCAAGTGCTAAGGAAGAACATCGTAGTGCTGTAGCTCTAGCACTCCGTGAGGTACCAATCATCTTCTGTAAGGTTGTTACTGTTCAGTCTCAGCATTGCTGCAGTTTTTGCTGTGTGTTTCTTTTACAACAAGGTTCTATCAGCAACTACTCTTAGATATTTTGGGAAGTGCAGGTGGTGGAGGCTTTTACCACTAAAGATGACGCGCAACTTTGCATTGGCTGTTATACACCGAATCACCATAGATACTGGTGTAAGCATGAGTATTCAAATACAGAGATATGTAAACAGGCAGAATACGGCATTGCGATTGGCAATGCGTATATAAGACAAGTGTCTGGCACAGTTGTTAGACCAGCGACTGTTACTACGGTGTCAGGTTATCAAGATTTAAGCGAGTTTGAATGTGGTGTTACACTATGTGATCAAAAGTATCTGGACACCTCGCTGAAAATGACTTACAAGTTTGTGGCACCCTCCATCGGTAATGCTGGAATTCAACATGGTGTTGTCCCACAGTTTCCACTCTCGCAGGCATGTGTTCAGTGAGGTGCTGGAAGGTTTCTTGGGGAATGGCAGCCCAGTCTTCATGGAGTGCTGCTCTGAGGAGAGGTATCAATGTCGGTCGGTGAGGCCTGACATGAAGTCGACATTCCAAAAGGTGTTCTATAGGATTCAGGTCAGGACTCTGTGCAGGCCAGTCCATTACAGGGATGTTACTGTCGTGTAACCACTCCACCACAGGCCATGCATTATGAACAGGTGCATGATCGTGTTGAAAGATGCTATCACCATCCCTGAATTGATCTTCAACAGTGCCCCACATGATATTATGCAGGTGTACCAGTTTCTTTGGCTCTTCATTGTATTTTTAAGATGAAGACAGCTAACTTCTGTCTTTGCTGGAAGTAGTGTTAATCTCCAGTTTTTGAAGTATTCATGCATTGCACTTAGATCTGCGAGGAGTATCTCTTCACCAGCTTCAAGACTTGAACTTCCTTGACTCTTGTTTCAGGGAGATCAGGTGTACATAAGTTGAACAAACTGGTGCCAAAACTGAACTCTGGGAAAGATGATTATTAATTTTCTCCTGTCTGCATAATCAATTGCTATGGACCAGTTAGAAGTATCTTTAAGATAACATCTTGTTTATGAGCCTAATTATGGTTTAGCATTGTATATTTCATGATGATGGACACTGGATTCCAGGTATCAGTGTTCCATTTTTACCTAACTGAATTTCAGTTTTATAAATCTTAAAGGTGTTACCCACGTACTCAGTACGAGTAGATGTAAATGACTGACTTTTTAAGTATCAAAGTTGCAGTATTGAATAATTTTGACTCTGCTGCCATGATCTTTTAAAATATACTGATTTCTTGAAAGTATGTAATTGTCATAATAAAACTACCCTGTGTAGCAGCGTGTAGTACGTTATTTATCCATGGAGCCTTCTATTATACACCATGTTGTTCCTCTGTCTTTCTTTCCCTGGGAGGAGCTGGTCACTGTGTGGTATATTGAGTACATTACCAAACTTGGTGAAAGGAGTTTCTAATAACTACATAATCTATTTGGAAATTGTGAATACTCAATGACTGATCAGTCTATTACAAAATTTAAAATCATACTTTGAGCTATGTTAATGTGAGTCAACATATTCTTTTCACACAGTTGTTCACTTTGTTTGGTGATATTTTTGGAGGATTCATTTAGCAATGTTCTAATCACAAATTTCTGAATGTTGGGAGTGAAGTTCTCTCTTTTGAAGATTTTTCTTTCTGTTTCACTATAGGAACACCTGGAGCTTCAGAATTTTGTGAGACAGAACAGAAAAATATTGCAGACAAAGGGAGAGTTAAGCAGTGAACGTAAAGAAAAATTAGAAGCTTTACAGGCATCCTTTGAACGTATTGATGTTGGAACACAACAGTTTGCCGAAGCCTTGGATGAAGACATTCCAGCACTTCCTGAGGATGGTTGGTTCCTGTTCTTAACTGTTCAAACTCTTACACCCATAAATGTGAAAACTAAAACCTCATGATTAAATTACTGGAACAAAATTAAATTTAACACGTGGTGTGAGACCATGCAGGACATGCGGATAAGAAATATGCTATGAATGCACCTGCCTGGTCTCGGCAGAACATTTTGAGGAGTTGTATTAGATGTATTGGATTGGTGCATAATTTTAGAGCATTTTTCCTTAAGTTTAATAAACACAACAGATGATCATAACAGATTTTAATCATGAATAATATATTCTCCTTCACTATTTACAACAGTCTGCCAGTGGCGGGGTAACTTTTTGATTCTGTCACTGTAAAAATCATATGGTTTTGTGTTAAAGAACTCATTGAGCCATGCTCAAGAGTGCATTTTCATCTGGAAAGGAAGTTCCTTGAAGGTTGTTTGATAGAGAGTGGAAAAGGTGAAAATCTGAGGGCGCAATATCTGTTGAATGAGATGGGTACAGAATGACTTCCAGACCCAGTTCCTGTAATTTTTTATTTTTTCCATTGTAGCACAACACGGTTGGGTGTTATCGTGGAGTAACATCACTTCTTGTTGTCTTCCTCGTTGTTCTTGGACTGCACCTGCAAGGTGGCTCAATTGTTGACAATAAATGTCAGCAGGTGATGGTAACACCTTGGGGAAGCAATTTGTAGCACAAAGCAATTCATAGTACGCCACATCATCGCTGTTTCACAAGATGTTTAACATTATCTTTTGTGGATGCATGCAAGTCTCTGTATGAGGAGTTGCTGCATTTTTTTGGCTCCACCATTCCTTTCTTTTTGTTACATTGGCATAGAGACACACTTTATCATCACCAATAACAATACAGAATAGAAATGGTCAGTGTTGTTGATGAGCCAGTTGACGAGCAAGCAGCGATGCACAAATGGCCACCTGCTGATTTTTGTGATTTTGGCTTAAAGCATGCGGTACCCAAACACCAAATTTTTGAACCTTCCCCATTGCATGCAAATGTTGCACAATGATGGAATTGTCACATTTGCCAGTTCTCACACACACTGATGTGGATCATTGTTGATTAATGCAGTCAAATGATCATCAAACCCCGAAGGTCTTCCTGAATGTTGAGAGTCTTTCATGCCTCCTTAAAACGAGAAAACCATTTTCTTGCCATGCTCTGTCCAGTGGCATTATCTCTATACTTGAAAAAAAATGTTTCTGGCTGCCTCCACTGCTGTCACCTCTCTGTTGAAATCAAACAGAAGGATATGTTGAAAATGTCCCAATTTCTCCACTTGGCACTCCATTTTCTAACATCCACAGGTCCACTCACTATCTCCAAATGTCAGAATGACAATATGCAATTAAAATAGCAACAGTGAACTAAAAGTAAAAAATGACAATCAATAAATGCACCAATAGCAACAGGAATACCAACATGCAAAACAAAAATGCTACAAATTTATGCACCAACGTAATAGAAATAGGAGACGACAGAGGAGCAGGGGGCCACTTAACATTATTAACAGAATAGGCAACTCCTATTACAAGAAGTTTTTTTTAAATACACTACTGGTTAGTCTGTTATTACTAGAAGAGGATTTTACTAAATATTGCATTGCATGAAGAAATGGGAAGTTTGGTAAGTCATGGAATCTTTGTTTTTTGTTGTCACCATCACAAAATCAGCCAGCTCGAGGTTGCATTTGTGAATGCCTTACATTGTTCTACACTTCACTTCTGGCCCAATTCAGTGTTTTTGTGTGTTTGGTTTTGTGTTGAATCACAAACTCTTTCTGCTTTACAGATGGCCCTTGCTGTAGTGGGTGGCTTGCATGCCTCAGTGATGCAGATAGATATACTGTAGGTGCAGCCACAGTGGGGCGGGGAAGGGGGGGGGGGGGAGTGGTTAACTGTTGAGTTGCCAGACAAACATGTTGTTTCTGAAGAGAGGTAGTAGCCTTTTCAGTAGTTGCAGGGGGGAACAGTCCAGATGACTGACTGATCTGGCTTTGTAACATTGTGGCTTTAGTGTGCTGTTACTGTGAACAGCTGAAAGCAAGAGGAAGCACTGGCAATGTATGGAACAGAGCATGGAATGTTAGATCTCTTAATCGGATGGGATGGTTCGAAAATTTCGGAAGTGAAATGTGTAGGCTCAAGGTAGATAAGTGGGGATGAGTGAAGTTTGATGGCACCATGAACAAAACTTGGGGTGAGGTGAATACAGGATTGTAAGTACGATATCAGTAGGAGTAATGGAGAAGTAGATCTAATAATGAATAAAAAATTGGAATGCTGGTAAATTACAACAAACAGCCTATTGAACATATTATCACAGCCAAGATAGACACGAAGCCAACAGCCACCACTGTAGTATGTGACAACTAGCTCTGCAGATGAAGATATTGAAAAAAGTGTATGATGAGGAATGAACGAGGAAAGATCATAACAATTTGATTTGGATTAAGAATCATCAAAGAAGGTTGTATGTGTAGAAGAGACATGGTGACAACAGAAGGTGCCATTTTGATTATATGAGGGTTAGATGAATTTTGGAACCAGATTTTAAACTGCAAGACTTTTCCAAAGGCAGATTTTGACTCTGATCATAATTTATTGGCTATGAACAGTAGATTAGAACTGAAGAAATTGCAAATAGGTAGGAAATTAAGATGATGAGACCTGGATGAGTTGAAGGAACCAGTGGTTGTTGAGAGCTTCACAGGAAACATTAGGCAGTGATTGATTAGAACAGGGGAAAGAAATGCAGTAGAAGGTGAATAGGTAGCTTTGAGAGATGAAATAGTGAAGACAGCTGAGGATCAAGTTGATAAAAAGACAAGGTCTAATAGAAATCCTTTGAGTATCACAGGAAATACTGGATTGAACTGTGAAAGGCCAAAATATAAAAATGAAGCAGGCAAAGGGGAATACAAATGTCAAAAATAAAAAAACATAAAGAAAACCTATGTTAACAGCTTTTGTAGATTTGGAGAAAGGTTTTAACAATGTTAATGCAAATACACTCTGTGAAATTCTAAAGGTAGCAGGGGTAACATACAGGGAGTGAAAGGTTGTATTCAACTTGTGCAGAAACCAAATGGCAGTTATATGGGTCAAGGGGCATGAAAGGGGAACAGTGGTTGAGAAGAGAAAAAGGCAGGGTTGAAGCCTATCCACAATGTTATTCAATGTATACAGTGAGCAAACAGTAAAGGAACCAAAGAAAAATTTGGAGAAGGAATTAAAGTTAATGGAAGAGAAATAAAAACTTTAAAGTTTGCTGATAACATTTTTATTCTGTCAGAGACAGCAACACTCTTGGAAGAGCAGTAGAATGCAATGGATAGTGTGTTGAAATGATGATTCAAAATGGACACCAATAAAAGCAAATTGTAGGATGTCGAATGTAGTTGAATTAAAACGGGCAATGCTGATGAAGTTAGATTTGGAAATGGGATACTGAAAGTGGTAAATTAGTACTGATTGGACTTAAGAAAACAAACTAACGATGTGTTGTCTTAAACTGTTTTGACAAACTTGTTTGTAACAAAGAAGCTATATGGAACATTAAATTTGCCAGAACATTCAGACTGACAGCGGAAGCATGTGGAGTCTCAGAAAGAACAGTGTGACATGTCTGTGTCATTGTAACTTTTTCTTCAGAAGAAGAAGAAGAAGAAGAAGAAGAAGATGTGAGTACTGTCTTCCATTCACCTTGAAAGGCTTATAAATGGGAAAGTGGAGCTACTCAAATGGACAATTTTAATAAAGAAGTGATCCACAAGATAGTATTAAAATATCAAAATAGAGGAGAGTACCCTATGGCCATGAAAGTCCGTGCCCAACTACAACACACAGTAGAGTATGAGGAGTCTAGAACCATTCCTCATCTTCTGAAAGACATTGCTTTTAAGTTCAGAAAATGTAATGAAGTACGCAAATTTCTTATGAAGCAAAGAGATATTGCCGCCTTGAGAGCTACATTTTGGTGGACTGTACATGTATTACATACAGAGGAAAATAGGCCTTTGGTATATGTGGACAAATCTTGGGTTTTGAAACACACAAACAAATGTGTTTAGTGTGGCTCTTGAGGGTAATGGTGGCCTGAAAGTGTCTACTTGTACTTTGGTACAGAATACATATGTGTTTCAGGTGATTGTTGC
The DNA here is from genome assembly GCF_023897955.1 of Schistocerca gregaria. Classification (NCBI taxonomy): domain Eukaryota; kingdom Metazoa; phylum Arthropoda; class Insecta; order Orthoptera; family Acrididae; genus Schistocerca; species Schistocerca gregaria. The sequence continues at coordinate 154,956,043 of NC_064931.1, read as the reverse complement.
TGTGGTGGAAGGTCTGCAACTGTTGCAAATATAATCTGTTTGGGAAGTAGGCTAATATTCTTAATCCTATTAATATGAGCCATTGGAACAAGAATCTTGGTGACACCATGTGAGCTCCCAAACATGCAGCTCATGAAGTCATTTTAAATAAATTCCATTCATTAGTTTGACAAGACAATAATAATGTCTCAGATATTGTAATATTAGGTTTATCATTTTCATAATGACTAACAAGAATGTTCTTTTGGAAAGTACTCCATCATACTACACTAAAAATAGAGAAGTCTAAGTTTTAGAATTTACACCAAAATTTGAAATGGGCACAAATTGGAAATGCTTTAAGTAGGTGAGCTGACCTAGTGAATTCAACCTGGACGTAGTAAGATAGTGTTACTTAGTGGGCAAGTGTATCTCGCATACCTGCCACAAATTTCATGATGTGTGAGTGAGAAGCCTATTGCATAAGTAGCATTTAGTCTGTCAGAGAGATGTGTGAGGAAACCAAATCATTCTTGTAATTTCTGGGAAAGAATTTTTTCGCTAACTTTCCTGGGATTAATTTCCCCGTGACCAAGGGGATTTACTCCACAGTTTGGTCCTACGGAACTAGACATGTAAATAAATAAATAAATAAAAGTTAAGTAGTCAGAAGTTACAGTCTGTATCCCACTGGGTGATACTTAATGCTAATAGTGAGTTGTTTTCAGTAGATGTATGGCTATGATTGTAGTACTGTGCAGTTAATTAAGTTTCATTGGCAACTTCAAACATCTTTTTGCAGAATCTTTGAAACATGATATTATGGCAATGAATGGAAGCAGCGAAAATGAAGAAGGAGCTGTTCCCCCTGATCTATGGGAAGATGAGGAAACTAAGCGTTTTTATGAAAATTTTCCTGATCTTAAGGAATTCATACCGAGCCTTCAAGTGCGGGCTGTGGAACCAGAACCAGTGGTAAATATTCATACTTTATGTATTATTAACCATATTGTTAATAATTACATTGTACAAATGTACTGTCCCTTGCTGACTTAGACTCTGTCAAGCTGGGATGGCTTATATGCCTCAACAGTACGAATACCAGCACCAAAGGAATCTCTGTCAAGAGGCCAGACTAACCTGTGATCCCTGAAACGGGGTAGCAGCCTTTTCAGTAGTTGCAGGACCAACAGTCCAGATGATTGATCTAACCATGTAACATTAGCCAACATGGCCTTGTTGTGTATTGTGATCAACTGAAAGATAGGGGAGACAAGAGAAATTATTTTTTTACTGAGGGTATTATGATGATGATGATGATGATGATGATGATGATGATTATTGCATCTTCTTTGGTAAAATATTCCAGAAGTAAAATAGTTCCCCATTCAAACCCATGGGTAGGGCTATTCAGGAGGTTGTTGTCATGAAGAAAAGCAAAACTGGCTTTGTAGTGATTGGAGTGTGGAATTTTTGATTCCTTACTTGAGATTGAAGTTTGATATAGAGGACATTAGTGAAGTGCAGTGGCTGGAAGAAGAGGGATTCTGCATAAGTCAGTACAGGATTATGAAACAAAATGAAATGTGGGTTGGAGGGGGGAGGGGTGTCAGGTAAATGCAGAAGTAGGCCTAGTAATGAATAAGAAAATACTAATGTAGATGAGCTGCTTAAACAGCTTACTAAACACATTGTCGATCCCAAGGTAGACATGAAGCCACCACCCACCCCAGTACTATAACTTAATATGTTAATCAGCTCCACAGAAGACGAAAAGATTGAAAGAATGTATGATGAGATAAAGGAAACTGTTCATATTTTTAAGCAGGATGAAAAATTGATTGTAATGGGTGACCACAAATTGGTAGAAGGAAAGATGGAATAATAGTAGGAGAATGTGGACTGGGGAAAGGATTGAAAGAGTAAGCTGCCTAATAGAATTTTGCACAAAGCATTATTTAATTATTACCCACATTTGACTTAAAAATCAAAACAAGGTTGTCTGCTTGAAATAGACCTGGGGATACTGGAATGTTTCAAGTTGATTGTATAATGGTAAAACAGAAATTTCGGATTTTATACTATAAGAAATTTCCAGGAGCAGATGTAGAATCTGACCGCAGTTTATTATTTATGAATGGCATGTGTAAACTGAAGAAATTGCAAAAAATGTAAGAAATTAAGGAGAAAGGACCTGAGTAAATTGAAGGAACTGGAGGTTGTACAGAATTTCAGAGGGAGTATTAGGCATCATTGGACGGATGCAGGAGAAAGGATCACAATAGAATATCAATGAATAGCTTTGAGACATCAAATAGCAAGGGCACCAGAGGATCAGATCAGTAGAGACAATGCCTCGTGGAAATCTCTGGATAACTGAGGTGCCATTGAATTTAATCGACAAAAGAAGGAAATATAAAAATGCAATAAATAAAGTGAGTGAAAGAAGCAGGAATGGCTAAATGATGAGAGGTGAATGAATCCTGAAGTAGAAAGTTCCAAAATATTTAATTAGACTTGGAATGTATCTCAAAAAGGCAGGCTAAACACCATTGGAGAGGGGGGTGGGTGAGTGTTCATTGCAGTTTACAGAAATATTGTGTTTATTGATAACAAAATTGAGGCTGCATGTGACGTTGTCTAGACACAAGTAACCAGCCCATGTGGTCTCAACTTAATCATTGGTTATTTTTACCTGCTGCCCGATTTCACTGTAACAGTTATAGAACCAGTCAAAGAAATTGTACACTCAGTAGTGCCAAAGTACTCTGCAATATTAGTTCTATAGGCTAAGATGTCTGTGGATTCATTGCAGGTGTTTCGGAGGATACACGGTCATGCATAGTAGTTCTTAATGCATTTTCTGGAAATTATCTATTGCAGCTAGTGCGACAACCCACTCACAATTAAATATTTTAGACACTATAGCTACAAACAGGTCTGACCTTATCAACAGTGTCAGGCAGAGATCAATGATGATATCATCATACTGACAATGGTTACTAAAGTTAATAAATCTATCCAGAAGGTAAGGAGAGTTTTTGTGGTAGGAAGAGCAAATCAGCAATTGTTAGCATCATACGTACCGTATTTACTCGAATCTAAGCCGCACCTGAAAAATGAGACTCGAAATCAAGGGAAAAAAAATTTCCCAAATCTAAGCCACACCTGAAATCTGAGACTCAAAATTCAAGGGGAGAGAAAAGTTTTAGGCCGTACCTCCAAATCAAACCAAAGTTGGTCCATTGTAATATGAGACACAATTTAGGTCTAATGGATGACGATACAGCTACAGTAGTTTGATTTGAATCGTAAGCTTAGCAGTTAAGATTTACCAGGTAGACATTGCTATGCGTCAGGTGCTCCGTCTGTATTTATACGGGTGCCCTTCCTTTTTCCACATGGTTCGTCTAGTTTGAATTGATTGATTATTTTTCTTTGATCCAATAAGTGTCGTTCTCTTTGTTATAGGTGTTTACGTCACTCTAAGCTGAAAATGCATTACTGTACTGTGTCATGTATTGTTTGTCGCATTCTGATAATGAGTGTTTACGGCCTGTTGCCGCTCGCAGCATGGCTTGCTTTTCTTCGCGCTACTGCCGCTTACAATTTAAAAAAAAAAGAGAGGAATTGTCTCATAAGCGAAGGACTGCTATTTGTTGTTACTTACACTGCTGCTTTCTTTGATAATGTTCAACAAGAACTGAGTATGATAGAAGATGTTCTGAATGAGAGTTTGGCAAAAAAATTTCTCCTTTTGAAAATCTTTGCAGACGCCTCTTTAGTACATTACATTCTGCACAGAAATTAGAGTCGTCTTAGATTTAAAAATCTAGTCAATTGCCGTTATTCATTTCTGGCTGTATCACTATTAGGCATAAGAATAATACAAATATTAACATGACATGATATGTATATTCTTCTGCATTTGCTGTTGTCTCACTCTAGTTTCGTAGTTTATTATGCAGACAGGATTTAAATGAGATAGCAGCAAACACAAAAGAATATATGGCAAAATGCTTATATTTGTATTATACTTATGGTGAACAGAATACTGCGTGTGATTCACAATTCACAAAAGTTCCTATTAGCAACTATCTCTTCTCACAGGTAGCAAAAAATTCAGAATGTAGAGGTGGCCATATTGACAAACATCCCAAACAGTCTTGCTAGTCGGATTTTCGTAGTACATTGAAATGCTGCGACATTCAAAGATGAGCAATACGGAATTTGCATTTACTTCGTTGGATAATGTATGGAAATGCAGTGGTCGAAACTCTCTTTCTCTCCATATATATAATACTGACGCAGAGGTTTTGGTGCCAGTATTTATCTTTGTGCCTGCAAATCATGTCTGTGTAGCGCTACATATATTCGACGTTTTTCAAAACTTCCGCTTATTTTGCACTCGATTCTAAGCTGCAGGTGGGTTTGTGGATTACAAAAACAGAAAAAAAAGTGCGGCTTAGATTCGAGTAAATATGGTAGACACTTGAATGGACATCATTTAGTTCCAGCATGGTGGAGGTAGTTGGATTATGGCCAAAGTTGTTGTAAATCATGCTCTGGAGAATTATGTGCCAAGTAAGTGAATTAAAGATGGGAAAGATGGATCATGGTTTAATAACAAAATTCTGAAACTGCTGAGGAAGCTGAGACTGTTACACCTTCGTTTCAAAATAGAATGTTGAAATTAGCTTGGGCAAAATTTGTGCTTCTATAAAACGATCAATGTGCGAAGCTTATAACTACTTCAGTCATCATACTTTAATGAAAGGTCATGCCGAGAATTGAAGAAAATTGTGTCCTACATAAAAGGCTCTCTATCCAGTCACTTGTCATCCAGTCTGGTGTGGCAACATCTACATGTATATCTATACCCTACAAATCTCCATGAGGCACATGCAGAGGGAAGGAAAGATGCAGTTTTGAATTTTGCATTAAAGAAATCTTTCATGCAGGAGAATCATTCATGCATCCCATTGTTTGACCATTGCACAGGCTCTTGTATGGAGGACTTAGTAATAGGCATTCCTAGCGTAAAGAAGCAACTGAAAGAGTTTGAAACAAATAAAGGGAACATGTCTCTTTTTCATGAAACATTGTTCAGAAAATTTAGAGAACCAGCATTTGTGGCTGACTGCAGAAAGATCCTACTGCTGCCAATGTATGTTTCATGTAAGAACTGCAAAGACAAGATTAGAGAAAATAGGGCTTGCACAGTTTGTTTTTCCCTCACTCTATTTGTGAGTGAAATGGAAAAGGAAATAGCTAGTAGTGGTACCAGGTACCTCCACCATGCAGTGTATGGTGGTTGCAGAGTAGGGATGTGGCTGTGGATATGTGAGGCAGTAGAAACATGAATAACTAGGGGAAAGATAGATACTGTCTATTAGAAAATTAGACAGACTTTTTGGAAAAAAGAGAAGCAGATGTACGAATATTAAGAGCACAAATGGCAAATCAGGTCACTGTTATGGAAAGAGAAGAGGAAGTAGAGGAAGGTGAGATTGGAGATGAATTCTGTAAGAAGGGTTTGGCGGAGGATTGAAAGACCTAATTGGAAACGCGGCCCATGTCTTTCCCTCATAATTATTGAGATCCTTGGGAGAACCACCCAAGAGAGAACTATTCCACCTGGTGCGCAAACTATGTGAGACATGTAAAATACCAAAATACCTTCAGATTTCAGGAAATGTGCAATAATACAGATTCCGAAGAAGGCAGGTGTTAACAGGTGTGCATACCACCAAACCATCAGTTTAATAAGTCATGGTTGCAAAGTACTAACATAAATTGCTTAGAGAAGAATAGGAAATAGAAACTGACACCAGGAAAGATCAGTTTGAGTTCTGGAGATCTGTAGGAACCTGCAAGGCAGTATGGACCCTACAACTTATCGTAGAAGGTGGATTGAAGAACGAAAAACTTATGTTAGGCATTTGTAGATTTCTATAAGTCTTTTGACAATACGCATCTACATGACGAATCTGAAATTCACAGTTAAATGCCTGGCAGAGGTTTCATTGAGCAGTCTTGAAGCCATTTCTGTACCGTTCCACTGTCAAGCAGCGCACTGGAGAAACAAACATTTAAATCTTTTCATGCAAGCTTTGATTTCTCTTACTTTATTACAGTTATCATTTTCCCTATGTAGGTGGGTACCAACAAAATACTTTTGCATTCGTAGGAGAAAGTTTGTGATGGAAACTTTGTGGAAAGATCCTGCCGCAGTAAAAAATGTCTTTGTTGTAATGATTGCCACCCCAGCTGTTGTATCATACCCATGACTCTCTCCCGCCTCATTCATAATACACAAAAGAGCTGCCCTTCTTTTAACTTTCTCTATGTTCTCTGTCAGTCCTATCTGATGGGGGTCCAACACCATGCAGCAATACTCTAGAAGAGGACGGACAAGCATAGTGTAGGCTTTCTCCTTAGTATATCGGTTGCATCTTCTAAGTGCTCTGCCAATAACGCACAGTATTTGGTTAGCTTTCCCCAAAGCATTATCTATGTGATCATTCAAATTTAAGTTATTTGTACTTGTAAACCCCAAGTATTTTGTTGAATTCACAGCCTGTAGGTTTCCTTGATTTATTGTGTAACCAAAATTTAGCTAATTCCTTTTATTAATCTTGCAGATGACTTCACACCTCTCATTATTTAGAGTCAGTTGGAATTATTCAGATGATGTAGATGTCTTGTTTAAATCATTTTGCAGTTGGTTTTGATCATTACAATGACTTTATGAAGTGGCAAATGACATCATCATCATCTACAAACAATCTGAGAGGGCTGCTCAGATTGTCTCTTAAATCGTGCATATGGATTAGGAACATCAGAGGGCCTATGAACTTGTTTGGGGAATGGCAGTATCACTTTGTTTTACTCTGACTGACTGTCAGTTACAATGAATAGTGACCATTGACAGGAAACCATGAATCCATTCTTACAAATGAGATGATTCTTCACAGTCATGTAATTTGACTGGAAGTCACTTGTGTGGGCTGTGTTGAAAGCCTTCTGAAAATCTAACTGTTTTGACAACATTACACTCTTCAAAATTTTGAATGTAGCTGAGATAAAAGGAAGGAAAAGTAAGTTACAACTTGTATAGGAATCATACTGCAGTCGTAAGAGCCAGATGACATGAAAGGGAACAGTAATAGAGATGAGAATCAGATAGCGTTGTAGCCAATCCATGATTATATTGAATCTATACACTGATCAAGGTGTGAAGGAAATCCAGATGAAATGTAGAACGGAAGTTAAGTTCGTCGGGGAGAAAAAGGTGTGCCAATAAAATTGTAGTTCAGTTGTGGGCACCAAAGGACGTGGAAGGGAAGTTGAATGAAATGTTTAATGTCTCAGAGGTTATAAGACGGTCATCAACAAAAATAACCACTGTTAATCAGATACAGTTCAATTAAAGCAGTGAAGGTAAATAAGACACTGAAAGCCATAGATGATGTAGCCTGTATAAGTAGTGCAACACCGAAAAGGCAGAGAGCAGAAACTGTAATGAATGATTTTGTGTTAAAGTAGAAAGAAAAGGATGCAGCAAGGGTGTTGGTTAAAGCGGTGGCCAGAACCAGAAATGTTACATATATTCACATGGTCTCCTTTCAGAAGTCACTAGAAGTGGCCTTGTTCCTATATTTCCCAACCGAGTTCCATAATTCCTTCGAAACACTCGATTAGACATCATCACTAATTCATTGATTATCTACTCTGCTCGCTGGAAGCAACAATTATAATTTTTCATGATACAAGCTGTGTGGGATTGGTCATGGGTAGCATGCACTTGTTGCCAGGTTACAAATTATTGGAACAGCTCACTCTGCTTTGAAATGTCAAACCAACTCAGTCCGACGTCAACCAAAACAACAGAATGGCTTTGATAATCTATCACATTTCCTCAACAACCAGTACACACGCCAGTGTCAGACCCAGGGAAGTGAATGAACAGTCTTCATGCCCTTTCTCAAGAAGAAGAAGAAGAAGAAGAAGAAGAAGAGGAGGAGGGAGTGGTGCAGCCTCAGTAGATGGACAGTACCTGGGGGCAAGGCAGTCATCTGGAGAGTGACGAGGAGCATTGGCAACGGCAGGCGGCAGCACAAAGTCACAGACAATGCACAGAGGTGGCGCAGCAGCAGCAAATTCAGCATGAGAATACTGAGGGAGGCATACATTAACAGCAGCAGTGGTGACAGCAGCGACAGATGGAATCATAAGGAACACGGAAAAAGCTTCATGGTTGATGGTGCCCTGCAACAACAGTGCCAGCAGTAAAAATTTGTGTAGTGAGTGTAAAACCTTAACAGAATGTCATACAACATGGATAGTGTTTTATGTACAGTGGCACTGATGTGCTAGAATCACCCCGTAGTCAATTTATTAATTTGTTGGACGCTCTAAAATTAGTTCCACAGTAATTTTATGGCACTAAGAATAATCTAAATGACTTCCAGAGCAGCATGATACTTTGTTAAAATTTGTAAAAATTAAAATAGTTGGCTCAGGATGTAGCAAGCTCTTAGTCGGATAACTAAGTGCAATTAGGTGAGACTTGCAAGCCTCACTTGTAGAAAACTGTGGAAACAAAAAAACACTCGATTCCTATGCATGTCAGATGTTTGCAAGTTTGCAAGAATATGCGGAAAATGCAGCACAATAAGCTCATGGTTGGATGCAGTGCAGCACCACTTTAGCCAAGCTATCGGAGGCACCATGCAAGAGTCCGAGTTAGAAGACACCCTTGCACTTGTCTGGAAGTTAAGCAGAACAGTGTTCGTCCTACAGATTTATGGTCATTGAATGAAGTCCATAGTGCATTGCGTGCAGTGAGCAGTTAACATTAGCGTAGTCTATAGAGGTCACTGTTGCAGAAGACAGCACAATAGCCTCTGACAGAGACATCGTCACTCAAGGTGGCAGTGCAGCACCGCATAACAAAAAGAAAGGGAGGCAGGAAGCCATGTCGTGTGATGCAAGATTGTGGCACTGACAAAAGAAAAGTAGGGCCAGCAGTGTCAGGAAATGGAAGAGAGAGCACAAAAGTGCTAGTGAGGATGGCAGAGTTTGATCCTCCTATGTTTCATGGACATTGCAGGAAAATGTACAGATCATGGGTAGGGAAGTCCGTGATGTGTTTTAAATGCAAACGAACCAGACACTACACGAGAAACTGTCTGGAGAGCGCTACTCATGCACAGAAAATGCAAAGGAAAGGTAAAGGGTGGAGAAACTAAGCAAGGGCATAACAAAGCAGTCACACACCACCTAGCCCTCAAAGATATTAATAGCCATATATGAAAACAGAAATGAATTTATAGAACTGCAGTGCTAGGAAGGCACAGAGAACTGCCTGAGATTTCTAATAAATAGTGGGGCACAGATAAGCGTAGTTTGAAAAAGTTCTTTGAAAGCCACTGGCAGGTATAATCCAACCAGGATATTAGGATTTGGGGACTCCAGTTTGGCTGCAAGGACAAAGGAAACTATAATCCTCAAATTACAAAGGATGAAGTAAGGCATTGCTCCCATGTAATCCGAAGTATGTAGATTTTGTCTTTGATGGACTGGTGGACAGAGATATCTTCAAGAAAAATATAATCATGATTGATTGCACCACTGGCAGACGGTGGATCTGTGGTGAATGGATCAGAATAAAAACTGAGCAAGAGTGTGAGCTCTGAACAGTGCTGTTAGGTATTAGAATTCGGGGAATTGCAAGAAAGATGGAGCTCCTCCAGAATAGGCTCAGGTGTGGAGCTGCAGTCATGTACAGAAATGGAGACAGAGTCACAGGGTGAGCTCTGCCTAGTGTGTTTATGGGAGAGAGAGAAGGCTCTTTTGAAACAGACTTGAGTGCGAAGCAAGAAACACATTGAAAGTCAAAGCTGTGTAGGGGAAAAAAGCAAACATCTGATGCACAACAAAGACAGGCAACAGTGTGTGCTGGAGAAAAGCTTAAGAGACACAAGCAAGGCTAACAATAGGACCTCAAGGGAGATAGGTGTGGCAAATACAATACAGACAAATGGAATGAGAGACGTCATTCCAAAACAGGAGATCACAAAGGGTGTGTATCTGCCTGAGGCAATGGTAAAAGTGAAATCAAGAGTCTGCATTAGGAGTGTGCTGAACACTGCAGTTGAGAATGTGTCAGTAGAGTTCCCACGGCTGGTAGTGGAAGCAGTACTGGATAACAACTTTCAGCAATAATGAATCCAACATGATGAGATTTCAGATTCACTATTATGCCCATTTATTTTTTCCAACACACACGCAATTGAGTGATGCCCAGTCTCTAAAAATCAAAAGTACTTTACATATTGTTCTACAAGTATAGAGCTTGCAGAAACTGTCCTGTCAGATTTTATCCAAAACAATGTCATTAATCAACTAAGTACAGCACCCTTACACCCTTACTTGTCTATGTTACAAAATGGAAATAATACTTGGTGGTAGCTCATTTATACAATCCATTACTGTTGTCTATACTCATTTCATTTTAACATAACATTGCTTTATAATCCACTGAATTCACTCTCAACACAGCACTAGTAATAGACCAATAAGAGAAGTTCAGTGTATAGTGACAGTGAACCTAACAATTGTCCTTGAAATGACAGTTTACCAAAAGCAACACAATGCATTATTATGTTTTGCACTTACATGACCCATTACTCACAATAGAAAAGTTACTAGGTGCTAGTTCCATGCAGGTTGTAATAAGACTGTACAAAGTGATTTGCCCAACTTTCATTGATGCAAATACCCTGGAGCTATTAATGTAATCATAACTGGGAGCACACTTTCATCAAGATGTTGGTCTGATGATTGATAGCTGTGAACTCTCATGTGGACTTTCACACAAGAGGTGTTAAAATCATGTAATAGCATGACGCAGAATCTCAATGAGTGGTGCAGTGATGTTAACGGGATGACTGCCTTGGGCAGACTGAAGATTTTTGGGGTGGGGGTTGTATATGAAGACTGATGTACTGGTGTTTTGTGATCTTGGGTATTACATTATAGTGCATACAACTGCAAGGTAAAAATATATTAGATAACCTGTAGGTTCTAGCAATGATTTTGTTTGACTAAAAGATATTTTGTTACAAAAATATTAAAATGTCTTCAGTACTATTTGATTAGTACTTTGCCTATATTGTGGGTTACCTAATTACAAGTAAAGTTGCAATGTTTGAAATTTTGTCAGTTTATGCAAATGTTTCATTTAGAGCTTAACTGAATAATGAAGAGTGTTAACTGGTTTAGAAAAATTATGACAACAGAAGTATGTCAGATCCTGGACTCTAACTAACAAAGTTGCTCAGTTGACGAAAGTAAATTTATTAGTTTTTGGAAAACTGAAGCAAGTTACTCAGATTTCACACTTACATGCTGTTGCAACAATTTCAGTTACCCATTTCCTTTAATTAACCAAGTTTTTCAGTGAAGCTGAATGTAGCACTATCATCAGCAGCTGGTAGATTCTAACAAAAGCTGAGAAATTGCATGAAATACTATGTAAATAAGAAATTAAGCATTATTATGTATGTGGCAAATGCTATGATTGTAGAAGTACAAGGAAAATACTTTTTACAAGTAGTAGAACAATAGCCAGTGGAATAATGTCAACTTGCTGTGTTTCGAAGCCGTATGTGAAAGTGCGAATGACTATTACTAAAAGAGAATATCCATGTCAGTCATTTGAACACAGAAGAGAAAGCAGCCATTATGGAGCTGTGGACCATGCACAGCAGTGTTTTCCATTTGCTAAGAGACAAAGTATCGTCTACAAATAGTATTAGGTGCAAAATTAAACAGATACTGTTAGCCAGGATTGCACAATTCAAAAGTACTCAAGGGCTAAACCAAAACTAGAGTCTAATGCATGGGCCCAGTAGACTTGCTCAGTTGTGTCAAATATAATTTTTAAATTAATAAAAATTAATCACTATTCTAATGATTAATTATTACTTTATTATATATTTTCCTTGAACTGTGGCGTAGAAATGGCTGACATACTGTATAGGTAAAGACTTTGTAATGCAAACAGCAACCAAAAATATTAAACTTGGTGAAACTACACAAAATTTATTTTTGAACTCCTGAATAAATACATCATTTGCAGCATACTTTTATCAAAAAGACACATTTAATGACAGTAGGGAATGAATGTTTTCGTAGCATACTAGCATGACAGACTATTACTTATGAAAACAGTATAAAATGATGATAAACTGAAACAAAGCTTTAATGAGATACATGGCATCTCCTGTCAGCAGCAAGGTTTTCAAAGTCTGGATTCATATTTGATGTTGAAGTTTTTAATATGTATTCTAAATGATCTTCAGTTTAACAAGAGTGAAATTTGTTTTTATTTAAGTTCATAAAAGAAAATATTATGCTGAATGCTTTTATTGGTGCATCTCTTAGGTTATTAAATTTATTTTTGTCCAAGCCTTTTATAGAAATCAAAAAGACCAATTTTCTGTGCTTGCTTTTATAGATTGGAGAACACAGAATTTATATGATCTTCAGTTGTAAGTCCACAGGAATCCCTTCTGGGAAAGGATCTTCAACCACCTTGAACATGATTTCCTCCTCTTTTGACAATGCAAATGTCTTGTAGAATTCTTCAATTAATTTATCAGTGTCAGGAGAAAATTTCATTCCTGGCACTGCATGTATATCAAGAAATTGTTTTGCAAGTAGTAAAATGGGTAATGTCTCCTTTCAACAATTGTTTCTTGAAACAGATGGAAAATAGACAGTGACTTTCCTTATAGTTTTGAGTGCAGTTCATTTAAATGAGCTGTTATATCTGTGAGAAAACACAGGTCATTGATCCAGTTTTCATTTTTCAAGTAAGGAAATACCTTTGGATCATTTTTCATAAAATCATTTATTTCCTCTGTTAGTACAAAAAAGTGCTACAGTACTTTCCCATGACTTGGCCAACGAACAGCCATATGATACAATAAATCACTGAATTTTGCACCTCTGTTTCTTCAAGAAATGCACAAAATGTTCAATGTTTAAGCCTTCTTGATTGTGTGTACTTGATAACAAAAACCACAGTTGACATGATAGAGTTGCGCACTAGAACTTTGCTGCATAACACTTGGTTGATGAATAATTCAGTGGAATTTGCTTATTGTTTTTCTGGCATATTCTTTCAGCAGTGAAACTGCACCAGTCTTCTTTCCGCACCTAGAAGGTGCTCCATTGATGCAAATAGCCACAACATTTTCTAAAGTCAGACCCAGTTTCTTTGTGACACATTCATTTACTTCATTAGAGATGTATCCATCAGTTGTTTGCTCTTTCATGGAAGACAATCCACTTAGTTCTTCTGTGGTATTGAAATTGTTATCAATATCCCTGATGAAAACTAAAAGCTGTGTGGTATCATTTATGTCAGAATGTCATCCAGGACTAATGAGTAATACTTGAATTCTTAAGCTTTCTTTCTTAACTGGTTATTAAGGTTGGTAGAGATACCATTGCGCTCTTCTTTTAACTCGGACAAGCTTATGCTCACAAAAATTTTACTTTTTTCTGGGCATAGTTCTGATACAACAATCATCATGCACTTTAAGAAATCACCCTCCGTCAAAGGTTTTTCAGCAGCAGCAGTTTCTTTAGAGATTAAGCAGCTTAGTTTTGTAGCTGCTTCACTCTCTGTCTTTGCATTCTTGAAAAATAGCAGTGGACCAGACAAAGATTTTAGCAAATTTGACGCCTTGATTTTTTTATTATCATTCTTATCATCATTCAATTTCGCCAAATTAGTACATTTTGATTCAAAATAATATTGTATATTATATTCTGTTACATCTACAATTGGTTTGTGGCAAATCAAACTACTTTACCTGTCGTACAGTATAAAAAATATATATTTGTTCACTCTGTATTAAATACTGTGCGCACAATTTTTCACTTACATTTCTTCCATTCTTTCTGCCTACCTCGAAATGAATCCACTAATAATTAAAACTCATGCTTTAGTGTGCACACACGTGTAAAGCAGAGGGCTCGCGATAATTGACATGAGCTGTAAGTAAAGTGGTATGTTTGCCTCGAGATATCTGAATTTGAACTTCAAACGAAAGACAATAATTTCAGGACAAGTCTGTTATATAGATTTCGAATAAAACCTTATATGGCACATTCAACAGAGTGAACTCTCTGAAGTTAGAGTAACACACCTTGTCACCTTTCTTATTTATGGGGTGGATTATACCTGTAGTCCATTTTTCTGGAATTCTTTCTTGATCCCTGAGTAAACAGACAAGTTTATGTATCCATTTGTGTAAAGTGATGCCTCCTCTCTTTAGCAGATCATGAACCTATGAATGAATAAAAAAGAATTGAGTATGGAACAGTATGAGGACTTATTTAGATGAATATATCTGGAAATTCAAGAGATGTCAGTTGAATAAACTCACTAGGTAACACATAAAGATGACTTTAGAGAGCATGAAGACTCTGAAACACATATTTGGAAGATATTACATTGATTTGGTGGGTCCTTTGGACTAGTCAGACTGAGGAAATATGTATATCCTTACATGTCAGCATGTGCTGATCATGTTTATGGTAGCTGAACCCATTGAATGGCGAGATACCATTACAGTAGTGTGGAATCTAGTTGGAAAAAAAAAATATACTGAGGTACTCAATACTGCCATACTGTTGAGTTACATTGGAAGTAATTTTATGAGTGAAATCATGAAAAGAGTATACAAATTGTTGCCAACAGAGTAGATACAGGCTGCCAACTATCCTCAAATTAATGGAGTGTTAGAGAGTTCGCACCAAACATTAACAGAGACATTGTGACACAGATTGGGGCAGTTGCGTTCTATAGGTGGTTTTTCTGTATAATACAACACCACACAGTGCAGTGGACTATACATCACATGAATTGTTTTTTGGGATAGCATGCAATGTTTCAGGGATATTACAAAGGGATCAGGCTGGACTGATGTACAATTTTGGTGACTGTTTGGCAGAATTGACAGAGCATGTGCAAGATACGCACTAATGTGAGAGAACCCGCAGCTCGTGGTCTAGTGGCTAGCATTGCTACCTCTTGATCACAGGGTCCCAGTTTCAATTCCTGGCCGAGTTGTCCTCATCATTCCCTCATCATTCATGAACATAGCTAGATTGGACTGTGTACATATTGGGAATGTGTAAGGGTGCTGATCACAGTGCAGTTGAACGCCCCACAAAGCTATCATCATCATCATCATCATCATCATCATCATCATCTAACATTGGAGAGACCACAGGGCACAGTGCAAGATATAGAACAAGGAATATTATGATAAGGCACAGAATCCAAAATGCACTGAATAGATATGTACCTAGTAGAACAGTTCATAATGAGAGGTAATCTCCATGGTATACAGTCACTGTAAAGCCACTTTTAAAGAAAGAGAGATTACTGCATAATTGGTGTAAATCAAAGCTAAGGGTTATAGATAGCGAGATGTTGAATGAAACATGTTTGGCTGTCAAGAGAGCAATGCATGATGTCTTCAGTGACTGCTGTAGCAGGATATTGTCATGTGATCTTTCGCAGAATCCAAAGGTATTCTGCTTGAATATAAAGGCTGTTAGTGGCACCAAAGTTAGTGTCCAGTCCCCAGCGAACAAGACAGGAACTGAAATTGAGGGTAGCAAAGCAAAAGTTGAAATGCTTACCTCCCTTTTCAAATGTTCCTTTACAAAGAAAAACACAGACAAATTGGCCCAATTTAATCCTCGTACCACAGAAAAGATGAATGAAATAAGTATTAGTGTCAGTGGTGCTGAGAAACAGTTGAAATCAATAAAATTGAACAAAACTCCAGGCCCTGATGGAATCCTTGTCAGATTCTATACTGAATTTGTGGCTAAGTTAGCCCGTCTTCTAACTATAATCTAGTTAAATCCCTCAAAAAGAGCCATGCACAGTTCTTGGAAAAAGGCTTAGGTCACACCTGTCTATAAGAAGGATAGTAGAAGTGATCCACGAAACTACCGTCCAATTTCCTTGACATCGATTTCCTGTAGAATCTTGGAACATATTCAGAGTTCTAACATAATGAAGTATCTTGAACAGAATAACCTCCTCAATGCCAACCAGCATACATTTCAAAAACATTGATCATGTGGAACCTAACTCACACTTTTCTCGCATGACATACTGAAAGCTTTGGATCAAGGCAGCTAGGTAGATGCAGTGTTTCTTGATTACCGAAAAGCATTTGACTCAGTACCACACTGTCAAAAGTGCAATCATGTAGGATATCAGGTGAAATTTGTGACTGGATTGAGGAGTTTTTGGTAGGGAGGACACAGCATGTTATCTTGGATGTAGAGTCATCGTCAGTTGTGGAAGTAACTTTAGGTGTGCCCCAGGGAAGTGCGTGAAGACCCTTGCTGTTAATGTTGTACATTAATGACATTGCAGACAATATTTATAGTAAAATCAGGCTTTTTGCAGATAATGCAGCTATCTATAATGAAGTACTATTTGAGAGAAACTGCATAAATATCATCAGATCTTGATAAGATTTCAATGTGGTGCAGACTGGCAACTTGCTCTAAATGTTCAGAAATGTAAAATTTTGCAGTTCACAAAATGAAAAAGTGTAGCATTCTATGACTATAATATCAGTGAGACACTGGAATCGGCCAACTCGTACAAATATCTGGGTGCAACAGTGTAGGGATTTGAAATGGAATGATCACATAGGTTCAGTCATGGGTAAAGCAGGTTTATTGGTAAAATACTGGGAAAGTACAATCATTCTACAAAAGAGATTTCTTAGAAATCACTTGGGCAGCCTGTTCTAGAATATCGCTCAAATGTGTGGGCCCCATAGCAAATAGGACTAACAGGTGATATTGAACATATACAGAGAACGGCAGCATGAATTGTCACAGGTTTGTTTAATCCATGGGAGAATGTCACAGAGATACTGAAGGAACTGAACAGTCAGACTCTTGAAGACAAATGTAAACTATCCTGAGAAAGTCTTATTAACAAATTTTCCAGAACTGTCTTACTGACTTTAAAGGATTACTCTAGGGATATACTAACCCTGAGATTCTAGTGAGGTGAGAATCGAATTCTTTAAAGAATGGTTGTCAGTGTCGAATTTGAGTGCAGCAGAATGCAAAGGTACGAAACATGCATTACATTTGCACAATGGAAAGGTTAAAAAAATTCTGCACCAGTTGTCTAATTAGACAACTGGTGCAGAATGAATTCCATATAAAGAAGCAAGGAAGCTTAAACTGAATGCTAGACAAATGTGGCGCCACATATCTTGATGCAAAAATAGATGTGTTCGAAGGGGAACGGAAATTGGTACTCCAGCTGTCAAAAAAAGCAAGTAACATTTTTTAAATGAACTCTAGCGAGTTTGAATAAGATGGGAAGTCCCATTGCCAAAACTGAATAGATATAAGCAGGGAATGAAACAGTTGAGCCGAGACGTAGGAGAATAAGAAACCACACTGACAGATGGTTATAGAGAGCTGTAATTCTGATATCACTGTTAATGAACACGTAATACAACTTACTGGCACTTTCAGTGAATTAGAGCAGGAATATGATGTCATAATAACAACAATCTGATCAGTCCATTTCAGATTGTGCCTAGAACTGATTAAGCATGACGAACAGCTCTCTGTCACCCTTACGGCATACAGTGATTACCAAATGATGAGAATTATTGATCTGGCTGTTTTCATTCCTGGGAAAATTTTTAGTTATGTGTTCAGTATCGTGCTAGTAGATGATGATTTGTTCAGCCTGTATAGAGCACAACCATTGCTGTCAAAACAGGATGGAATAAGGCATTTGTTTGTGTACATTGCCCCCAAAAGCAAGCTACTGCTTATTGTTGATGCAAAAAACGAGTGTATGAAGCTAATTAGTGAACAGTTACAGTGGAAAAGAGTAGATCAGAGTCTCAGAATATGTAAGAAAGTGTTCATTCTTTTTTCCACATATGACCATGAGATGTGTGGGGATAAGATGCATCAGCCAGTCCAAGAAGTTTCAAAGGGCTGCTTCCAGAAACTAATAGCGTTATACAAAAGTTTGTGGATACTGCTGAGTAACGTAGAATGGCTGTTTCTTGCCCCAATGGATGAAGGCATTATTGGCATCTGTCATGAAGGAAGACCCATAATCATCATGCAGCAAGACATTGGAAAAGTTAAAATTTCTAGGAAAATGTCATGGATATATTTCCCAAATGGTAATAGACCCTGAGCATTCGATACAAACAAATGTCACCAGTGACGTTGTGCTGAACTTGAACATAGTAAATAATGAGATGAAAAATATCAGTGAACTTAGCTGGATTTGCCAATGTAGCGTGCAGTTAGGCAATTAGATAACATAGCAGCTGCAGGGCATAAGCTCGGTGCATTGAAGAGTGAGACTGAGTATCAGGAGAGAAGTGCTTTCGGCAAATTTTTGATATGTCATTTCTTTTTTCTGGCGTACTGGTTATAGTGACTCTATACTCCCTATGTGAATACTGTAAATGCTCAAAAATTATTTGAACACACGTTTTCCAACCAGTTGCTGTGGAATAATAAGTGTTAGAAATATAAAAATACTATTGTTAATCATTTCCCAGATAGGGATATAGTGACAGATCATCCTACTCGAAGGACATCGGGAGAAATAATTTTTAATAGATTCCTTACACCTGTTAGGCATGTGCAAAGTGATGTTAGATGCTTTGTCGTTCAGGCAAAACACCAAATCTGCCTTCTGTAAGAACAGAAAAACACTAAAAGCAAACTTGTGATCCCACCATGAAGTATAAATTATTGTAAAGTTGATTGTAAATAAAGTTTATAGCCATTCTTTGCAGAAAACAGAACTGTAATATTGATAGAACATTTCTATTAATTGTAATACAAAAGTTCCACTCTTTCAGGAAAAAGATTTGTTTATTGTTTTAAAGCAATTGCATGTTTCTTTTGCTTATCATTCAATCACTGTGAAGCAATTGTCTCTCTGAGAATAGTGGCTATAAATTGTTCCTCAGGAGGGTGTGTGTGTGTGTGTGTGTGTGTGTGTGTGTGTGTGTGTGTGTGTGTGTGTGTGTGTGTGTGTGGGAGGGGGGGGGGGAGTTATTTGTGGATAATGAAATGAGAGAATAAGCCAGAATGAATTATTTTGATTGTGAGTACAAAGATTAAGGTGTTGGTCAGAAATTTTGCATAGACTTGTGTGACAAAATTGCTAAGAGCAGTGGGGTGCAGGCCTCATGCAGGCTGACTATATATGGTCACAAATGAGGAGTCGCCAGTGAGGATTGGGTAACCATATACAGACTCACAGTGCCACATGGTTTGGCCAGAAGGGCACAGCCACTGTGAGGGAATATAAGGCAGTGGTGAGTCACCCTGGAGCCAGTTAAGAGTTCAGTCACCTGAGAGAGGCTGCTTGTGGGGCAAATGTGGGCTGAATTGAATTTCACAGTTCAGAACTGTCATCTGAGAGGGACATCGTGCGGGTCACGAACTTCGAGTAGTCATTCTGGCTCTGCTCATGTCATTACTTAGCCGCACACCTTCTTCCAGAGGAAATTTATAGTCAGGAATAATGTATTTTCTTTCATTCATTCATTTTTGCCCAGACAAGCAGTAAAGGCAGTGGTTCTTCAGTTATTGCCTTTTGTTCATATATTTTTTGGCCAGTTCCATAATTCCATCAAAACATTCAGTTAACCATCACAAAGTTAGCTAACTATACGGACCTTTCTGGGTATTAACATCACTAAGCATCTAGACTACTAGATGGATGCGTCAATAAGTTTTGCTATTTGGGCAGCAAATTAACTGATGATTGCTGAAGTAGAGATGATCAAAGTAAGGATGCAGTAGCAAGAAACACATTTCTGAAAAAGAGGGATTTGTGAACATCTAATATCAATTCAGATTTTATGAAATCTTTTCTGAAAGTATTTGTCCAGTGTGTGTCCTTTTATGGCAGTGAAACATGGACTACAAGTAGCCCAGAGAAGAGAATGGTAGATTTTGTAATGTGGTGCTATACAAGAATGGTGAAGGTTAGGTGGGTGGATCGAATAACAAAATGAGGGATGAAAGAATTTTCAATTTGATGATATGAGGAAATGAGTGTGATGAGAGGGGGGAGGGGGGGCTAAAAATTGCAGGAGGATACCAAAAGATGAGTACAGTAAGCAGGTTCAAATGGATGGAGATTGTGATTATTATACAGAAATGATAGGGCTTCCACAGGATAGTGTAGCATGGAGAGCTGTATCAATCCACTCTTGAGACTGAAGACAACTGCTGCTGCTTCAGTGAAATTTCAAAGTAAAATGGAAGAGAATGGCTGTTCTTCTAAAAGTAACTAATCAGTTGCTTCATTTATCAGTATTGTAAGTGCCACATCAGTCAAGAACATCAGCCATGCAGGAATGCAGTCGAGTGGCATCATCGACAACTGTCAATATTTCGACAGGTGACCACCCTGTCATTTTATAGGTAAAACTGCAGCAAGTAAGCACTGTGCAAGTGAATATAAAACCTCAGTTTTCAGAGCAATTCCATATGCACACACACACACACACACACACACACACACACACACACACACACACACACTCACTTTAATCACTAGTGCCACTACACAGCCAAAGATGACCGACGCCAGAAGTTAATGGTAGTGACAATTACTAAACAACGGATGAGGTAGCATAACACTATCCAAATAGCTGGAAGTGCTTGTCAAAATCTCCTTGCTGTCATTCCACAGGATGATCAATGCCAAAATAATTGGAGGTGGAAAAGGATGACTGCCTCCCCTTCCTTGATGTGTTGGTCAGGAAGAAGGTTGATGGTATGTTGGGACATGCTGTTTATAGTAAGACTATTCACATTGACTTGAATCTACAAGCTCAGCGGAAAGCTTACTACGTACCTTGGTTCGCAGAGCCCAAACCATTTTAGACCCTGAGGGTTTGCAAACTGAGTTAACCTGTCTTGAGTTCAGATGTGCGTTGCACTTTCGACCTACTGTGCAGTGGGTGACTGATGACTGTACCTAGTTGGCACAGAGGTCTGCAGTATCTCCAATAAGATTTGTCATATTTTGCATAAGTATGATGTGAAATCCCTCCCTCCCTAGCTGCACTCCCATAAATTATTTGAACATTGTACATGCCAGGAGAAACTTGGGTCTCACGCTAGCCATTATATCAAAATATTTATTGTCAGCTACTACTGTATATACCAAGCAACCTTATGAACAGCACTGAGCATTATGCTTACACTTGTGAATCGCTGTTGAAAAAACATTGCAGGAGTCCTGCAGGTAAGTTTTTCAACTGTGTAAATTTAAATGTATCATAGACTTCTTGTGGGTATCTCCAGTAAGAAAGCTCTTCTTTTTGCAGGCCTTACCCCATATCTTTGTGGGACCTGAATGTTGATCGGATTATGGCATTGGTGGTAGTAGGGGTTGCCAGATACCCTTCCTGTTGCCACCCCTCTTCCCCTCCACTCTCCCTTCAGGATGGAATTTTTATGTTCTGTCTGTCTGTCTGTCTGTATGCCTGCCTGAATCTAGTGTAATACCACGTGAAAGTGTGAGAACATTTTTTTGAAGTGTTTGTGAATCCTGTAACTGAGGTGGACTGTGGATAGCAGCAAAAAAATGAATAATTCCTATATCGTTTAAATGTGGTAATATTCTATGTACTCTGATCGATCTCCATTTGCACGATATTAAGGGAGCTTGTCTGTCCAAAGAAGAAATAAGGCCATGGTTTGATTTTAAAATTCACTGGCATTTTTGTACATTGTACAAATATACCTAAGTTTCTTTTATTGCTCTTCTTATGATGCAAATGTGTTCGGTTTATGCCAGAATTTAAATGTGTTTCAGTCTTTTGGCATTGTTGGAAAGGGAGGCCAGTGGTTAATAGAGGAATGGGTAGTAAAACGGCCAAGCAGAGTGATTTCACCTAGCAAGAAGAGGTTTGATTTGTGAGATAGTGAGGAATTTATCAGGACTTGAATTTGAATTTGAAGCTGAGGTGATCAAGTTCATATCTACAAAATCTTTTGACTGTGACAGTGACAATACATAGGGAGTCCACTGCCAGAGGGCCAGCTTATTACTAATGACTATAGAATTGAAGCCTTTAACTGATTATCTGTAACTACTTGCTGAACCTCTGGAAGTACTTTCTTTCTTATAAGCGGCTTGTCAATAAACAATTTTAATGCAAGAAAACAGATTGCGTTCTGTGGATTCTAACATATAGATATGCTATGATGGCCCCCAAAATTATGCAAAGACTCATAGTAATGAAAGCAAGCTCCTCTGGATTTAAACACACCTTATACCACACTTGCTATAAGGCATACACACTGTTAGATGATGAAATAAGTGTATGATATTTTGAGTCCAGTTTCACTAAAGAACAGTGTTTTTAATTCTGTGATTTGGTGTTGCCTTTCCTGTTAAATAATTCTGTGAATTATCACCAATGTTGCTATTCTAATCAGACATTTATTAGTGGTTGTAATGTCACAGGTCTCAGAAGAAGCACTGGATGCAGAATTTGAGAAAGATTTGAACTGTATTTCACCAGAGGAAGAAACACTCCCTCCTGAGCCTGAAGGTTTGTAAAATTTTATTAATAACTATTCTTCCATATCCGAAACCAGCGCTACATTATAATACAGGAGTTCTGTTTCCTACGTTTTTTACTTAAAAGTATTTTTGTTGCCGATCTTCATACATATGAGATCAATTTACTGTAAAAATAGTTCGATTGATACAATAGAAATCGCAACCCCTATGTTTCCTACCTTCTGTGCACTTATAATGCATGTGGGTAGAACATGCCATTAATTTTGTTTCTCTCTGTACTTCATTATTTGAATATCAGTTGGCTGTCAGCAGTGTAACTGTGTCATCATACAAACATTGGCTTTTCTTGTTGGAACTGTTTGTCATTATGCTATCATATGTAACCCTTATTAATTGCATGTTGTTATATAGTGTGTGCAAATTTTTCATATCTAGCTGTGATTTCTTGGGTCTATCCCTAACAAAAAAGTTTGCAGGTAATAAGAATTATACATGAATATAGGTAATTAAAAAAAATTGAGACCTAAACCTTGACCTTTAAACATTGTCAATGCATTTTGTGCTGTCATGTTGCAATCTAGTTACAGAATTACATTTTAATTTATTTATTGGCATGCACCATACTAAAAGAGTGCCTTGTTTCATTTGTATAGAAATATATATTTTTTTAAATGCAGATGAAGATAGGTTGATACCCACTAAATAGAAGATAACAGGTCAGTCTCTCTTCTATTTGGTGGATGGGAATCTGTATTATATTGCAGCCTGGATTTACCATCAATACCTCTGATGTTCTGAGTACTGTTTCAATTTAATTAATATTGAGGATATATTGTTGTTGTTGTGGTCTTCAGTCCTGAGACGGGTTTGATGCAGCTCTCCGTGCTACTCTATCCTGTGCAAGCTTCTTCATCTCCCAGTACCTACTGCAACCTACATCTTTCTGAATCTGCTTAGTGTAGTCATCTCTTGGTCTCCGTCTACAATTTTTACCCTCCACGCTGCCCTCCAATACTAAATTGGTGATCCCTTGATGCCTCAGAACATGTCCTACCAACCGATACCTTCTTCTGGTCAAGTTGTGCCACAAACTTCTCTTCTCTCCAATCCAATTCAATACTTCCTCATTAGTTATGTGATCTACCCATCTAATCTTCAGCACTCTTCTGGAGCACCACATTTCAAAAGCTTCTATTCTATTCTTGTCCAAACTATTTATCGTCCATGTTTCACTTCCATACATGGCTACACTCCATACAAATACTTTCAGAAACGACTTCCTGACACTTAAATGTATACTCGATGTTAACAAATTTCTCTTCTTCAGGAACGCTTTCCTTGCCATTGCCAGTCTACATTTTATATCCTCTCTACTTCGAACATCATCAGTTATTTTGCTCCGCAAATAGCAAAACTCCTTCACTACTTTAAGTGTCTCATTTCCTAATCTAATTCTCTCATCATCACCCAACTTAATTTGACTACATTCCGTTATCCTCGTTTTGCTTTTGTTGATGTTCATCTTATATCCTCCTTTCAAGACACTATCCAATCCGTTCAACTGCTCTTCCAAGTCCTTTGCTGTCTCTGACAGAATTACAATGTCATCAGTGGACCTCAAAGTTTTTATCTCTTCTCCATGGATTTTAATACCTACTCCAATTTTTTCTTTTGTTTTCTTTAATGCTTGCTCAATATACAGATTGAATACAATCGGGGAGAGACTACAACCCTGTCTCACTCCCTTCCCAACCACTGCCTCCCTTTCATGTCCCTCGACTCTAATAACTGCCATCTGGTTTCTGTACAAATTGTAAATAGCCTTTCGCTCCCTGTATTTTACCCCTGCCACCTTCAGAATTTGAAAGAGAGTATCCCAGTCAACATTGTCAAAAGCTTTCTCTAAGTCTACAAATGCTAGAAACATAGGTTTGCCCTTCCTTAGTCCAGCTTTTAAGATAAGTCATAGGGTCAGTATTGCCTCACGTATTCCAACATTTCTATGGAATCCAAACTGATCTTCCCCAAGATCGGCTTGTACTAGTTTTTCCATTCGTCTGTAAAGAATTCGCGTTAGTATTTTGCAGCTGTGGCTTATTAAACTGATTGTTCGGTAATTTTCACATCTGTCAACAACTGCTTTCTTTGGGACTGGAATTATTATATTCTTCTTGAAGTCTGAGGGTATTTCGCCTGTCTCATACATCTTGTTCACCAGATGGTAGAGATTTGTCAGGACTGGCTCTCCCAAGGCCGTCAGTAGTTCCAATGGAATGTTGTCTACTCCGGGGGCCATGTTTCGAATCAGGTCTTTCAGTGCTCTGTCAAACTCTTCACGCAGTATCGTATCTCCCATTTCATCTTCATCTACATCCTCTTCCATTTCCATAATATTGTCCTCAAGTACATCGCCCTTGTATAGACCTTCTATATACTCCTTCCACCTTTCTGCTTTCCCTTCTTTGCTTAGGACTGGGTTTCCATCTGAGCTCTTAATGTTCGTTCAAGTGGTTCTCTTATCTCCAATAAGGATATATTAGCCTTTATTTATGTAAAAGTTTTGCTGTATAACGTACCCAGATATATCTCAGAGTAGTTGCTGATGATGATTGGTTTGTGGGGCACTCAACTGTGCGTTCATCAGCCCCCATACAAAGTTACAATTTCTACACAGTCCAATTTAGCAACTGTCATGAATGATGATGATGAAATGATGAGGACAACACAAACACCCGGCCACTGAGCAGAGAAAATCCCCAAACCAACTGGGAATCGAACCCGAAACCCTGTGATCCAGAGGCAGCAAGACAGTGTAGTTCTACATCTACATCTATATCCATACTCCGCAAGCCACCTGACGGTGTGTGGCGGAGGGTACCCTGAGTACCTCTATCGGTTCTCCCTTCTATTCCAATCTCGTATTGTTCGTGGAAAGAAGGATTGTCGGTATGCTTCTGTGTGGGCTCTAATCTCTCTGATTTTATCCTCATGGTCTCTTCACGAGATATACGTAGGAGAGAGCAATATACTGCTTGACTCTTCGGTGAAGGTATGTTCTCAAAACTTTAACAAAAGCCCGCACCGAGCTACTGAGCGTCTCTCCTGCAGAGTCTTCCACTGGAGTTTATCTATCATCTCCGTAACGCTTTCGCGATTACTAAATGATCCTGTAACAAAGCGCACTGCTCTCCGTTGGATCTTCTCTATCTCCTCTATCAACCCTATCTGGTACGGATCCCACACTGTTGAGCAGTATTCAAGCAGTGGGCGAACAAGCGTACTGTAACATACTTCCTTTTTTTTTCGCATTGCATTTCCTTCGGATTCTTCCAATGAATCTCAGTCTGGCATCTGCTTTACCTACGATCACTTTATGTGATCATTCCATTTTAAATCACTCCGAATGCGTACTCCCAGATAATGTATGGAATTAACTGCTTCCAGTTGCTGACCAGCTATTTTGTAGGTAAATGAAAAGGGATTTATCTTTCTATGTATTTGCAGCACATTACACTTATCTACACTGAGATTCAATTGCCATTCCCTGCACCATGCGTCAATTCGTTGCAGATCCTCCTGCATTTCAGTACAATTTTTCATTGTTGCAACCTCTCGATACACCACAGCATCATCTGCAAAAAGCCTCAGTGAACTTCTGATGTCATCCACCAGGTCATTTATGTTTATTGTGAATAGCAACGGTCCTATGACACTCCCCTGCGGCACACCTGAAATCACTCTTACTTTGGAAGACTTCTCTCCATTGAGAATGACATGCTGTGTTCTGTTATCTAGGAACTCTTCAATCCAATCACACAATTGGTCTGATAGTCCATATGCTCTTACTTTGTTCATGAAACGACTGTGGGGAACTGTATCAAACGCCTTGCGGAAGTCAAGAAAAACGGCATCTACCTGTGAACCTGTGTCTATGGCCCTCCGAGTCTCGTGGACGAACAGCGCGAGCTGGCTTTCACACGACCGTCTTTTTCGAAACGCATGCTGATTCATACAGAGTAGATTTCTAGTCTCCAGAAAAGTCATTATACTTGAACATAATATGTGTTCCAAAATTCTACAACTGATCGACGATAGAGATATAGGTCTATAGTTCTGCACATCTGTTTGACGTCCCTTCTTGAAAACGGGGATGACCTGTGCTCTTTTCCAATCCTTTGGAACGCTTCGCTCTTCTAGAGACCTACGGTACACCGCTGCAAGAAGGGGGGCAAGTTCCTTCGCGTACTCTGAGTAAAATTGAACTGGTATCCCATCAGGTCCAGCGGCCTTTCCTCTTTTGAGCGATTTTAAATGTTTCTCTATCCCTCTGTCATCTATTTCGATATCTACCATTTTGTCATCTGTGCGACAATCTAGAGAAGCAACTACAGTGCAGTCTTCCTCTGTGAAACAGCTTTGGAAGAAGACATTTAGTATTTCGGCCTTTAGTCTGTCATCCTCTGTTTCAGTACCATTTTGGTCACAGTGTGTCTGGACATTTTGTTTTGATCCACCTACCGCTTTGACATAGGACCAAAATTTCTTAGGATTTTCTGCCAAGTCAGTACATAGAACTTTACTTTCGAATTCATTGAACACCTGTCGCATAGCCCTCCTCACACTACATTTTGCTTCACGTAATTTTTGTTTGTCTGCAAGGCTTTGGCTATGTTTATGTTTGCTGTGAAGTACCCTTTGCTTCCGCAGCAGTTTTCTAACTCGCTTGTTGTACCATGGTGGCTAGTTTCCATCTCTTACGATCTCTCTTGGCACATACTCATCTAACGCATATTGTACGATGGTTTTGAACTTTGTCCACTGATCCTCAACACAAAACTTTTGTGTTCAGCCATCAAGTACTTTGAAATCTGCTTTTTGTCACTTTTGCTAAACAGAAAAATCTTCCTACCTTTTTTAATATTTCTATTTACGACTGAAATCATCGATGCAATAACCGCTTTATGATCGCTGATTCCCTGTTCTGCATTAACTGATTCAAATAGTTCGGGTCTGTTTGTCACCAGAAGGTCTAATATGTTATCGCCATGAGTCGGTTCTCTGTTTAACTGCTCAAGGTAGTTTTGAGATACAGCACTTGAAAAAAATTTCACTGGTTTCTTTTTCCCTGCCGCCTGTTATGAACGTTTGAGTCTCCCAGTCTATATTCGGCAAATTAAAATCTCCACCCAGAGCTATAACATGGTGGGGAAATCTACTCGAAATATTTTCCAAATTATTCTCCAGGTGGTCAGTCACAACAGCTGCTGAGCCCGGGGGCCTATAGAGACATCCAATTACCATGTCTGAGCCTGCTTTAACCGTGACCTTCACCCAAATCATTTCACAATTCGGATCTCCGTCAGTTTCCTTCGATACTATTGCACTTCTTATCGCTATGAACACGCCTCCCCCTTCACTGTCCAGCCTATCTCTGCGGTATACATTCCAATCTGAGTTTATGATTTCATTACTGTTTACGTCTGGTTTCAGCCAACTTTCTGTCCCTAGTGCTATATGGGCGTTGTGACCGTTTATTAATGAGAGCAGTTCTGGGACCTTTCTATAGACACTCCTGCAGTTTACTATTAGCACATTAATATTGTCATTCCCTGTTGCATTTTGCCTGCTCCTACCTTGCCACGTCTCAGGAGGCGTCTTGTCGGGCCTAGGGAGGGAATTCTCTAACCTAAAAAACCCCCATGTGCACTCCACACGTACTCCGCTACACTTGTAGCCGCTTCCGGCGTGTAGTGCACGCCTGACCTATTCAGGGGGACCCTACATTTCTCCACCCGATAGCAGAGGTCGAGAAATTTGCACCCGCAGAATCGTCTGAGCCTCTGGTTTAAGCCTTCCACTTGGCTCCAAACCAGAGGGCCGCGATACTACAAATAGTTAGCTCTGATTGCACCCCGCGAGCGAGGCTTTCCGTCTTCACCAATTCCGCCAACCGCCTGTACGAACTGAGGATGACCTCTGAACCCAGACGGCAGGAGTCATTGGTGCCGACATGAGCAACAATTTGCAGTTGGGTGCACCCAGTGCCTTCTATCGCCGCCGGTAGGGCCTCCTCCACATCTCGGATTAGACCCCCCGGCAAGCAGACAGAGTGAACACTGGCCTTCTTCCCCGACCTTTCCGCTATTTCCCTAAGGGGCCCCATCACCCTCCTAACGTTGGAGCTCCCAATAACTAATAAACCCCTCCCCCCATGTGCCTGCTCGGACCTTGCTGAAGGAGCAGCCACATGTCCACTCACAGGCAGAGCGGGCGATGCCACACGGCCAGCCTCCACATTTACCCTCCGCCTCGTGCGCCGCGAACGCCACTGAACCCGCCACTCTCCTTGGGCAGAGGGTGCCCCAACCACGCCCGGTACCCGCGAAGATGTCTCGACAGTGGGTGAAGCATGTAACACCTGGGGTGTACCTTGCGACGCACCAGACTCCCCACTGCCGCTACACTCCGAGGCAGCAGCCTGAAGACGGCCGACCGCGGCCATCAACACGCTCAGCTGTTCGCGAAGAGTGGCCAGCTCCTCCTGCATCCGTACACAGCAGTCACACATCCTATCCATCCTAAGGAATCAATTTACTGAAGAGACTTAATCAACTTTTAACTAGACTGCTAATTCACTAAAGGCGGCTGATTATTGACTAAACTGTGATTGCTAACCACTTCTTGTAGAGAACAATGAAAATAGCACTACCTGTCTCTGGACTGAATTGAAAACAAACACTAGCACTACTGGCACAGTGGTTGACTAAAGGGACTCTCTCTGACTGTATTCAAAACAAACACAAAATCTATGGAACACTATTAATAGCACTCGACAATTAAAGCTTACTAAAAGCAAAAACACACGGAACAAGAAGTGTCAAGTAAGAAAAAATACAGTTAATACTTAAATTAAGGTAGCTCGCTGCACAGCAGACGTGAAGCAGACGGCGGTTAGGGCGACACTGACGAAACTGCTGAGGAGCTGTGACATAACAGCTGGATTCTCCCCATTTGTTGCAGTTTTTCTACTGCCATAAATTAGTAAATCTTTTTGATGATTTTTGTCTATTTTCTATACATCTTTTTGTTGGCGCATAACACATACATGAAAATCTATAAGTTCTTATTTAGAGTGAATTTCACAGGAACTTATTGTTCAGATTATTATTTTGGCTGTTCTGGTTCCTCTGTTGTACTTAGCTTTCATTAGAGCACTCATAATTAAAAGCTATAACTAACTAATGGCTGTAATATACTTTGCTATGTTCAAAACTTTATGAGCTAATCAAGATAGTTGCGAAAATAAATTACACCACTCCAAAGTTAAGCATTCCCACTTTCCAGTAATATGTTTTAAATTACCTAAAACTGTGATAATTAAACTAGGAGTTCATAAGCAGTCCCATTTCTCATTGTAAATTTGGTCAAAACCACTGTTATATTCCAAACTTTGACTACATACTTTTGACATACAACAGTGATTCATTTAACATACAAATTAATAATTTCATGTAAATCACTCTGATTTGCAATACAGGACTCATTCAAATAAACAGAGAATTCACATTGCATAAGGGTAGTGGTGACCATACATATTTCTGAATTTTGAACCAACAACATTTTCTGTGAAACAGAATCACATTAGTAGTTGTTCATCAAAAGAAAGACATCACACACTCATGTAATTGATTCGTCTAGATGGGCAATGGATCTACCTTCTTCAGTGCAGATGCACAAGTATGTCCCACCTCCTGCGAGAATCTGAGTAGTGAGCATGGATGAAATGGACAGGGACTGCGGATAGGTGGCACTTGGTGGGAGTGTGGGCCATGCTGAGCTGGGCCACACATTTGCGATAATACTGTTTCCCATATGGTGCAGTGGTTAATGCACTTGCCTAGCAAGCAGTAGCAGTGGGTTGGAATCCCGGTCCAGTACACATTTTTTGCTTGCTGCTGCCAATTCTGCATAATGTCCCAATGCAGCTGACATCGGTAGTCCCTCCTCCCCCCCCCCCCCCTCCCCTCTCCATCTTCAGTTTACATATAATCACAGCTGCATGGATTCTGCATGGCGTGTTCTTTCAGACATGTCCGAAAGAAAAGACACCACACATTCATATAAATAGTTAGTATCGTGGCATGACAACTTCTTCAGACAATGAAGCTTTCCTGTCTTTAGTCAATGTAATTAACATTAGTCAACAGATGTTTAAAATATTTTGTTCAGTACATCCTTTTACTGATGGGTGAATATTAAAAGAAATCTGTTGTGAATCCATAGTACATCTGTATTGTGGTTTCAGTGCCGAAAATATGATGCACCAGTTGTCCAGTTGTGTGCTTTATTTAATTTAAAAATACAACATGACCACGTTAGCAAGTTCTTAAAATATTGTCATGCTGTAATCATAATGGAATCATGTCTTGCCAACCCATGTTGTGTTCTTAAACTAAATACAGCACCCATCTTGGCAACTGCTGTGTCATATTCTCCTTACTGATAAAGTTCTTTCGGTAAAGTGTTCTTTAGAAGTGAGCTTGTGCTTGCAGATCCTACACCTTAGGCACAAGAAGATTGCAGATTTCCTTGTTATTTTGCTGCGTAAAACGTTATGTGTCACAACACACGTAATGAGGTCAGATCCTCATAGGATAGACAATTAGCTGATGAAAGGTGTATTTTTAATTTCAGATTAGCTAGTGGAAGGAAGTATGTAAAGGTTGTTTCGGCATGTTAGTGCTGACGTTCCAGGTGTTGGTTCATAGGAAACCCCATTATGTACTTCTGTTTAGTTCTATGTTTTCTTTCTTTTCTGGAAATTCCTTAAATTAATTTTGATTTTTGTACCTGTCTTTGATACTTCATTTGCAGTCAGTTCTTAGTCTTCTGTTGCTGTATTCAGCACTACTGTGAACCCAAATACATGAGTATTCCTACACAAGACCAACAGAATGAGTTTTGGGTTCAGGATTGTTTCTTACTCTCCTGAGTACAAATACAAATGTACAACAAAAGGAGAGAGTTTCATAAATTGTCATTTAGTAGCACATACGTATTGTGTAGCAAAGAGCAGCATGCCACATTCATCTGGCAGTAATGTGGAATGCCAGACAATGCAGTTATGTCACACCAATCCGGTAGGCACTGTACTATGAGACTGTGTGTGGTCCACATGAAGTTTACCCCTGCGGGTCCGAACATAAGAATAGGCCCGAGGTAACTAACAGGAGTTTCACACATTTTGGCCTTTATGTGTTGGTCCCCTGTAGGGTTTGACCTCCATTCTTCAAAATTTTTCTGAAGAGCGAGCCAATTGGGGAAGTGCGCCTTACATGGTGCATCGTGTCCATCTCGCGTTGAGATCTTTAGCCCACTTTCTCATTGTTGCATTTCAGTTCCGCTCATTCTCCATCTCTTGCACGAGGTCACCTTCCTGGGTTTCTACCATGCACTATGCAGTGCCGCTATCTGCGTCGACAATGACCATGGACTTCTTGGCACCTGATATCCTGCACGGTAGCCAGTCTGTTGTGGTGGAGCCGCCATGTACCCTGTTGGTTGTAGCCCCCTGATCACACAAGGATCACTCTGCTGATGCCTGCACCATTAACTCCCCACATATGCCAAGGAGTAGATAAGCGTCACCCTGGGGCATCGGGACTCCCAGCAATGGCCATCCTGCCAGGTGGCCTTTGCTGTGGCTGGGTGGCTCCAGTGGGGAGGGCCCCTGGTCGGAGTGGGTGGCATCAAGGTGGATGTCACATGATGAACCGTAGTCCATCATCTCTTGCTGGTAGTGAAACACTAGCAGTCTCTAAGCGTTCCGAGCTCAATTCAACGCACAGAAGTACGACCCCAAATCGTTCCCCTCCCTGGCCACACCATGGGAGGAACGACAGGCTAAGGATGTCAGTGAAGCTCATATATACAAGAGTCGATGGGGAATCTTTCATGACAATTAAGCCTCAGTTTTTTGTGGAGCATTTACAGGACAGGTTTGGGGAGGTGGAGGGCTTGTCCAAAATGCAGTCAGGGTCAGACTTGATGAGAATGGCATCCTCTGCCCAATCACGGGCATTATTCACTTGTGACAAGCTGGGGGATGTTTCTGTTACCATCACACCCCATAAGAGATTAAATATGGTCCAGTGTATCATATTTCACAGGAACCTTCTTTTGCAGTCTGACGATGAGCTGCACGCCAGTTTAGAATGGCGAGGTGTTCATTTTGTCCGACGCGTTCACCGTTGTCTGAGGTATAATCAGAGTGCCACTGGTGCCTTCATCTTGGCCTTCGAGGGTTACACATTACCCAAGAATGTTGAGGTGATGGTCTACTGCTGTGATGTGAAGTTATATATCCCTCCCCTGGTGCGGTGCTGGAAGTTCAGCCATATGTCTTCCCACTGTACTTCCAGTGTCACCTGTCGGGGTTGTAGGCATCCTTCACATCCCAGTACTCCATGTGCCCTGCCTCCCATCTATGTCAACTACGGAGAGCACCATTTGCCTTGCTCGCCAGGCTGCAGTATTCTCCAGAAAGAAGGAAAATCATAGAGCATAAGACCCTGGACCGACTGACCTACACTGAGCCTAAGAGAAAATTTGAACGCCTGCATCCTGTACGTACAACATTGTCTTATTCTGCCACTACAACATTTCTAGCCCATCTGCTCTGCCAACCCTAGTCACCTCTAACAGCCAGAAGACTACATCTGCTCCCTTGATGGTGGGGGCCATTTCCCTCCCTGTTGCTCCCGCACCACCTACTTTGGAAGCAACACCCAGAACCATCGAGGACATCCGTCCCCACTTCTATGCTGGAGAAGCATAAGTCGTCTTCAGCTTCTCTCGCTAGGAAGGGGTCCATTGGATCACTCGTTTCCCAGGTTTCTGCTAGTCGGAAAGATGACACCTGCCAGTGGCTGAAGAGCTCAAAAGCAGCTAGTCATAGGGCCTCACACTCATGCTCAGTCCCGGAGACTGAGCCAGTGAAGTCCTCCCAGACAGGGAAACCCAAGGAACTGCAAGATAAATCCAAAAAGAAGACCCCCAAGACCAAAGAAATTGCGGTGGCACCCACACCACCGCTACCTACAAGAGCTCTGCATCTGAGAATGGCGTGGAGACTCTGGTGTCTGCTGAGTACCTTTATCTCTCCAGACTCTCAGACCCAATGGATATAGACTGCTCAGGCAATAGATCAGTGGCAGCAGGTGACCATGAGGCGTAAACTTCCTCTTTAAATGTTCCATGCCTTCCCAGTCTCATGATGATGTCATCCGGCAGTGGAATTTGGCAGTTTTTTCCACCACGTGCTGAGCTACGGCAACTGTTAAGCTTTACGCCTGTTTTCTGCAGTGGCCTCCAGGAAACCTAGCTCCTAGCATTGCGGACCCCTGCCCTCCATGGCTATAAGGGATATTACAGGAACCATAGCGACTATAATCAAGTGTCGTGCAGTTTGTCTTTATGCCCTAAACTCAATCTGTAGTGGCGCTGTGCCCCTTCAAACCCCTCTTGAAGCTGTGGATGTCAGAATAAAGATGACACAGGGAATAACTGTGTGCAATGTATATCTTCCTCCAGATCGTGCAGTACCCCTGAATGTGTTAACTGCACTTATTAATCAACTCCCTAAACCTTTCCTACTTTTGGGAGATTTTAACACCCATAACCCTTTGTGGGGTGTCACTTGCTGTCCGAGGCAGAGATGCCGAAACTTTACTGCTTCAGTTCGACCTCTGCCTCTTAAATCCTGGGGCCGCCACACATGTCAATGTGGCTCATGGTAGTTACTCGACCATTGATTTATTAGTTTGCAGCCCAGGACTTCTCCCATCTATCCACTGGAGAGCACATAATGACCTGTGTGGTAGTGACCACTTCCGCATCTTCCTATCACTGCCCCGGCATCAGGCCCACGGACGCCTGTCCAGATGGGCTTTAAACAAGGCACACTGGGAAAATTTCACCTCTGTTGTCACCATTTAATCTCCCACACACAGTAACATCAATGTGATGCTTGAGCAGGTGACTACAACTATTATTTCTGCGGCAGAAAATGCACTTTAGGGTGCCTCCAGTGTAAGGCAGTCCCTTGGTGGTCAATGGAAGTCGCTGAAGCAATTAAGGAGTGTTGCAGGCTCTACAGCTGCATAAGAGGCACCCTTCCCTGGAGCACCTCATAGCACTGTGCCCACATTCGCCAACTTATCAAACAATGGAAGCAGGAGTGTTGGGAGAGATATGTCTCGACCATTGGGTGCCATATGTCACCTTCTCAAGTCTGGGCAAACATCAAACGTCTTTTCGGGTACCAGACGCCAACAGGTGTTCCTAGTGCTACCGTAAATGGTGTGCTACCTACCAACGCAAACGCCAAGCACTTCACTGAGCACTTTGCTGAAGCCTCTGTGTCGGAGAATTAAGCCCCAGCTTTTTGCACTCTTAAATGGTGGCTGGAAGGGGAAGTCCTCTCATTCACTACATGCCACAGTGTATCCTATTATGCTCCATTTACAGAGTGGGAGCTCCTCAATACCTTTGCACATTGCCATGACATAGCTCCTGGGCCTGATTCGATCCACAGCCAGATGATTAAACATCTCTCACCTGGCTACAAGCGACACATCCTCATCATCTTCAACCGGATCTGGTGTGATGGTGTCTTTTCATCGCAGTTGCGCTAGTGCGCCACCATTCCAGTGTTGGCAGCACCTCAATGCCCTCCACCGCCTGAGCAACACCAACGGGGGTGCAGATCGCTCCACGCTGCTGCAGCTGTACAGAGCCATTGTTATAACCCGCCTTGACTATTGGAGTGATTTGAGTGTGATTTATGTTTCGGCGGTGCCCTCACCATTGCGTTTGCTCGACCCATTGCACCACTGCAGAGTTCAACTAGCTATAGGAGGTTTTAGGATGAGTCCTGTGACAAGCGTACTGGTGGAGGCTTCAGTCCCTCCATTGAAGATCAGACGTGCACAACTGCTCACCAGTTACATTGCACACATTCATAGCTCTCCTGAACATCCTAATTACTGTCTTCATTTCCCAACCATGCTGGTTCACCTCCCGCATTTGCGGCCCAGGTCAGGGCTAATGATTGCAGTTCATGTGCGATTGCTTCTGTCTGAACTGGAGTCCTTCCCTTCACCACCTCTCCTCGAGGTCCATTCACATACATGTCCGTGGCGTAGCTGTAGGCCAAAGCTTCACCTGGACCTTTCGCAAGGCCCTAAGGACTCCGTTAACCCTGCAGCTCTCGGCTGTCACTTCCTCTTGATTCTTGAAGTGTTCCAGGGCTCTGAAGTGGTTTACACCGGCAGCTCGATGGCTGATGGTAATGTTGGCTTCGCCTTTCTCCACTGAGTCCATTTTGAACAGCATTCCTTGCCCGATGGCTGTAGTGTATTCACTGCAGAGCTGGTGGCCATATCTCGTGCGCTTCAGTATATCCTTTCATGCCCTGAGGAATCGTTTCTTCTGTGTACTGACTCTTTGAGTAGCCTACAAGGTATCGACCAGTGCTCCCCCTGCCTTTCTTTGGTGGCATCCATCCAGGAGTCCCTCTATGCCCTGGACCTATCCTATCGTTCAGTAGTGTTTGTGTGCACCCAGGACACGTCGGCATCCCAGGCAATGAACTTGCTGACAGGCTGGCCAAACAGGCTATGCGGAAACCGCTTCTGGAGATGGGCATCTCTGAACCTGATCTGCGTTCTGACTTAAGCTGCAGGGTTTTTCAGCTTTGGGAGACAGAATGGCATAACAGTATACACAGCAAACTGTGTGTCATTAAGGAGACTTCAAATGTGTGGAAGTCTTCCATGCAGGCCGCTCACAGGGAATAGTTGTTCTCTGCCGGCTCCGCATTGGCCACACTTGGGCGACCCACACTTACCTCTTGCGCGTTGAAGACTTGCCTGAGTGTCAGTGCGGTGCCCGGTTGACAGTGGCCCATATTATGGTACACTGTCCCACTTTGACTGCCAAGCGACGAAATCGTGGGTTACCGGACTCATTGCCACTCATTTTATCTGACAACAAGTCATTGGCCGATTTAGTTTTACGTTTTATTTGTGAGAGTGGGTTTTATCATTTGATTGAAGTTGTAGCGCATGTCCTTTGTCCCTCTGTGTCCTTCACCCTAGTGCCTTTAGGGTGGAGGTTTTAATGTGTTGCAGAGTGGCTGGTTTATTATTTTTATTCTTGTGGTCGGCCAGCCACTGTTATCTGCTTTCTTGTTTTATTCTCTTCTGTTTCTAGCGTCTCAATTGCTTTCTTGTCCTCTTTTGTTCCTTTTAGTGATCGTTGCCTTTCTTTCGTTCATGTGGTTTTTCCTTTCTTTCCATTTTGTTATATGTCTCGCCTGTTTTATTCTCACGCTTGTGGCATTGTTTTCTTAGGAACAAGGGACCAATGACATCATAGTTCAGACCCTTCCTCCCTCTTTTAAACCAACCAACCACATGAAGTTTGAAGCTGGGTGCACCCCAATTACCGCACTTGTTCAACAGCTGTCTACACAGCAACTCGTACACAGCATGCCAGAACAGTATTTCCATATTTTTTTATGTGACTGCTGCTGTGAGTCTCATTGTAGTCCTTTCATTTCATTCCTCCCCCACCTCTCAGCTCAGTCCCAGTGAGTATGCTTGAGAGAGACAGCTATGAAACTGAAGATACATTGTCGGTAACTGGGCCTGAACAAGTGCAGACAGCTGGACAGATATCTTGAGAAATTTCAACAAATAATATGAAGAATATAATGATGGATTGCTTTTTGACTTCTGCAAACTGGCAGTTATGTAAAATATAATTGTATAACAGATTACACAGGAGAAAATATTTTAATAAACTAAGGTTAGAGATAAGGGTGTAGTTTATTACCTACTCTCTTTAATATTTATTTAGACGATGCCATCAGAAAATGAGAAGAAAGAGCACCATAAGGGATCCTTATAAACAAGACTAAATGTGTTAATATTCTGTTTATGCTGACGATATTGTATTAATGGCAAATACTGAAGACAAACTACAAAAATCAATCCACCTTTCCAACTTTATTGGAAAGGATTATAATTTTAAAATAGCACTGCATAAAATTAAGGCAATGGCATTCCATGGGGAATACCCAGTATGAAACCAAATTGTAGTTGAAGATGATACTTTGGAACAAGTTGAACACTTCATTTACCTTGGGAGCTGTATCATTTTTAACAAGGATAAGAATGTAGATGTTAAATTACAGATATCAGAGAGGAAATAGTGCTATAAGTACAAGACTGAAAAGAAGAAGAACAACAAAAATTAAATTCTATACTCTGGTGGCTGTACCTGTTCCACCCTATGGCAGTGACACTTGCGCCATTAACAGAAAAGATTCTAATTATGTTCAGGCGGCTGAAATGAAATTTTTATGAGCAGTCAGTTGTTGCACTACGTTAGGCAGGATTCTTGATGAAAACTGGAGAGTCATGTACTGTAGGGAAGCAAGGGAGAGGATGTTGTTGTGGGTGGTCAGTAACCTCTTTCTATATCCCAAATACACACATGGATTAATACAGTTCTTTATTTACATGCACTTTTACGTAACTGGAACAGAGTCCATGTGTTGTGGTACAAGCTCATTATTAATAGTCCACCGGCAGACAAAATATCAGTAATCTTGCCTTTACATCCTTTAGAGTCACTGCTAGCCGCACTATGGTCAGCAATCTGATCTCTATGTACTATTGTAGCCTGTGACCCACTCTGCGAATAACTGACAGATGCCAAACTGGAAAAGTGAGTCAGTGAGGCTCTCCGGTGAGCAGTGGTGGCCTAAATACGTGCTCTTGAGAGGGCTTTGTTGCTTGTCGATGTGTCTCTGGCCTCTCTCGTGATAGGCGTGCTTGATCCAGTGCCTACTATTGATCTTCACACTTCATCTTTGCCGACTGGTGTGCTGGTGACCTCTTACGCCAGCACATTCCTCCCCTACATAAGAGCCAATGCATTCCTAGATCATGCCTCTTTCTCAGTTCCCATGGTTGTCATAAACCCTGAAAAGAAGAAGAGCGCATGGTGCAAAGCAATACTTGCGGAACGTTGGCGATGCCTGATGCTGTGGCGGGTATAACAAGTGTAGGATTGTCCGATGGCGGCAACCACTCAGAAGGTCCGCCGGTGATGATCAGTCTCATTTGTGGGAGCAATAGGATGCGAGAAAAAGTTGCAGTGCTTGTCCCCGTGTGTTGGTGGTATGAAGCCTTGGCCATCTGTTGTTTAAAAGTGTGTCTGAAGCATTCTGCTTCTCTGTTAGACTCGAATGATGCTACATGATGTAGTAGAAGCCATAGGCAGCACAAATGGGAACTTGGTAAAAGTGTCTACCACTATGAGCCATAAAAGTGTTTCAAAATGGTCCTGCAAAGTCTATGTGCACTTTTTGCCACGGCTGTTGAGTCTTAGGCCAAGCCAAGTATGTCAGTGGCGGAGTGGTTTGGTTTTCCGCGCATGCGTGACATGTTGATGTCATCTATTCAGTATGGACGTCCATACCCTGCCAAGTACAGTGCCGGTATGATAATTGTTTAGTGCGAACAATTCCCCAGTGTCCTTGGTGGAGATCTGGGTCTGCTTCAGTGGCCTGTGCAATCTCTCTGTAGTGCAAGGGAAAGATTCCAGCAATTCAGAGTCCTGCTCATTAATTTGGCAACATGCAAAGTCTTGTGACCTGCCACTAAAATGAACTTGTGACCATACAAATAGTGATGGAATTTGTCACACCATACAAAGTAACGAGAGCCTCTTTTACTGTTTCAGAATAATTGCACTGAGTTTGAGTTAACAACTTTGAGGCAAAAGCAATGGGTCTGTTTTGTGCAGAAATTCTGTGCAAAAGTACACTGCCGATTCTGTAGGAAGAAGCATCAGTTCTCAAAACTCCTGGCTTGGCAGGGTCAAAATGCACTTTTGTGATGCAATAGGGCCGCGATCTGAGCAGCATTCAGTATGTACCGAATGTAGTAAGTTATCTTGCAGTTCACACACACTGCGAGAAACACCCAGGTCACAGATTGCAAATAACTGAGATTGGAGGGGGTGCACACACACACACACACACACACACACACACACACACACACACTGACTGTTTATCACATGACATAGATACTGTTGTTCGGTTTGAAGGGTGTCACACTTTTCGGTATGACACTTGAGTGCTGCTTCTAACAACACTCAAAAAAGAGTATGCAAATTGGCACTGTGTTCCTGTAGTGTACTACCTGAAACGACAATATCATCTAGGTAGTTTGAACAAAATGACACTTTTGCAGTCAGCTGCTCCAAGTAACATAGAAAAATAGCGTGTGTGGAAGGGCAAATGCAAGTACTTGAACAGTCCTTAGAGTGTATTTATAACGAACACTTTCAGTGATTCTTCATCCAATGGAATTTGCAAGTAGGCATCATGCAAATCTATCTTAGAAAGGTAACATCCTGCATCAAGCCTGTCCAGAGTACCTCTTCTGTGTCCTTAAATTGTCGAACAGTGGTAT
The DNA here is from genome assembly GCF_023897955.1 of Schistocerca gregaria. Classification (NCBI taxonomy): domain Eukaryota; kingdom Metazoa; phylum Arthropoda; class Insecta; order Orthoptera; family Acrididae; genus Schistocerca; species Schistocerca gregaria. The sequence continues at coordinate 154,915,840 of NC_064931.1, read as the reverse complement.
ACTGGTTGGCAGCTTTGGTTGGACTGGTTGGTTGGTCGGTTGTGGTTGTGTGGCAGATGCAGCTTGTGCAGCCAGCAGTTGTTGTACCGTTGCGATTTGTTAGATCCATTACATTGGCTGTCTGAGGCTGAGGCGTGGTGGCAGGGGCTGGAGGGGGTGGAGAATTCATGGTTTACACAAATATGTTAAATCAGAAAACAAGCAAAGCCTCTGAAATGAGAAATTTGATTAACTGTGTGGCTCCCCCTCCTACAATACATGCAAGAACATTTGAACACTATCACCCCTGTTAGCTACAACACAACAGAAACAAACAAAATTGTCAGCCAAATTGATTATCTTCAATCTCCTATGTAGTACCCTCGTCAACACTGTAGTATCCCATCCTCGTCGCTACTGTAGAGTCTTGTACCATAAGGAAGCAAGGGAGAGGACACTGCTGTGGGTGGCCAGCATCCTCTTTCTGAAACACAAATGCACACGTGGATTAATGAACTTTAACTTAACTGGAATAGAGTCCATATGTTGTGGTACAAGCTGAGCAGTAATAGTCCTCTTGCAGACAATTTCGGTAATCTTGCTATAATAAACTTTAGTCTAGTTGCTAGTCCCTCTTGGTCAGCAATCTGGTCTCTATATATTATTGTAGCATGTGACGCGCTCTTTGAATAACTGACAGACACCAAACTGGAAGAGTGAGTCAGTGAGGCCCTCCAGTCAGTGGCGGTGTCCAGAATACTTGCTGTCGAGAGGGTGTTGGAGGCATGTTGATTGTCGGGACGACTCTGGCCTCTCTTGTGATAGGCGCGCTTTATCCAGTGCCTACTATTGATCTTCGTCTTTCATCTTTGCTGACTGGTGTGCTTGCAACATCTTACACCAGCACAAAAACATAAGTCAAGAACTGAATATGTTTGCAGTAAATGACAATATGTAAGAATATAAACAAAACTGCAAGGAATGTCTGAAACAAATGAGAAACAAAGATTCTAAATATGGCCTTACAAAACAAACCCAGAGGAAAGAGGGGTGCAAGATAGCCACTTAAAACATAAAACTAATTCATCCATCATCCTCTTTTTGGATTGCCCTGCGCTGTCGTTCTGCTGTTCACTCATTGTGTGATTAAATGGAGCAAATGAACTAATACTGTCATTATAGTTGATAATGTTAAGGGTACTGACTTGAAAAAGGTAGGAAACAGATAGTATAATGGTAAATGTAGTGCATCACTCGTGCGCACACTCTAAATTAGCAGCTAATATCCAAGGTGAGTGCGAGCACTTGCCATCTGTGTGTTGACAGACAAGTGCAGGGCCGTCGACGTGAAGTGCTCACACAGCTACTAGGAACACACACACACACACACACACACACACACACACACACACACACACATTGCATTTATGTAAATGTGAAGTGTTTTTTGGTACTACAAGGAAAATCAACTTCACCACTGGATGGTGATTGTTAAGTATTGTGGGATTTTATCTGGATAGTTACACTAATAATTTTTTGTTTTGTAAAAACTTGTCACCACAATTAATAGTTGAACTTTGAAAGAAATAAAATGCATGTATATTGATGTCATCTAAAAAATGGTGTCGTGTACATCTTTGAACAAACACTGTCCTGCACTCATTTAAACTTTCAGCTTCGTGGAGATCAGAATTGCTGCTACTGACGACAAAACTACAAAATCCTGTTCAGTTTTGTCTCAGGGTCTGTATAAATTGCTTGTTATGCCAAACATACTTTTGTAAACAATAATGATGTACTGCAAACAGTTATTTGAAGTAGATTTGTGCATGGCACATACACCCACAAAATGTGTGTGTGTGTGTGTGTGTGTGTGTAGAAAGGGTGGCAGCTTGATGTTAATCGTGTCTGTATGTTTGTTTGTTTGTTTGCTTGTTTGCATTCCCTCAGTATTTTTTGTTGTTCTCTAATTTTCGTTATTGTAACAACCATGTTGATGTGCAGTAACTATCAACCACATGTCATTACTTTAGTGATACCAAATGTAATCTGTATGTAACTGAATTTTCCAGAAATAGAAGAAACTGAGCCTTCAGCTGTAAGCAATAAAGTTTTAATAGAATCATTTCTGTCTGCTCTTCCCAACTGTGTAAACCAAGAAATGATAGACAGTGCAGCTATTGATTTTGCAATGAACTTGAATACCAAACACAACAGGAAGAAAGTTGTGAGGTGAGACACAAATTGTTTCTAAATTTGTATTACGGCTTTGTTTGAGGATGTTCTAGACTTACGAATTTATGAATTTCTTAGGTTCTCAACCTGTGCACCTCTTTCATGGTTTTCAGGGCACTGTTCAATGTACCTCGTATTCGTTTAGATTTACTGCCTTTTTATGGACGATTTGTTGCTACGTTACACCCTGTGCAACCAGACATTTCAGAAGATCTTTGCCAGCTTTTGAAGCAAGACTTTAAATATCACATCCGCAAAAAGGTTTGTGTTTGTAATTTAATGTAGCCTGTTTTGTGAATTAATAATTAGAAGTTGCTGATGGAAATAGTGTTCATCTTTTCTTTATATGTATGTTTGTTATTAAGTTCCTGAATCCTATACTCTGCAAGAGAAGTCTTAAGCTACTGAAACTATATTAGCTCCAAAACTACATGGTAACTACTTTTAGTTCATTTTATGGAAGAAAGCCACCGTGTACCAATAACTACATTATGTAAATTAGAAGTTCCAAATAATGTATTTATCTTATGGTTTAATAGTGTTGTGTATTGAAAGTAAAAAATATGAAATATATGTACAATTGTTGAAATTCTCATTATGTTTGTGATGGACTCACAGTGCTACTACAAAAATGAACACTGGAGTGGGTTCACCCTGGTGCAAGCATTGAAAGTAACATGTTGTACTAGCTGATGTAAGAGACAGGGGTGCGGATGAGGGTTGGGAAACAGGATAGAAGAGGAGAAGACTGCAGATGTTGATTCATAGACCCATAAACCAAACTAAAGGGCGAGGAGGGGGGGGGGGGGGGGTGAGGGTGAATGGAGTGTGGTGGTAGGAGTAAAGACCTAGTGGGAAAAGGAGGGATGCAGATGAAATGGTGGGCACAGGAGCATTATTTTGCTATCTGATTTATTGATGGCTGGCATGAAATGAACTGATAATTTATTGGAAGGGGGGGGGGGGTATTAAAGTCAAAAATTACAATTATGTACCGATTATGAAGTGAAGGTAGTTCAGGAGCATAAATACCATTAATTTAGTGCTTTTATTTGTATTATGATGAAAACAAATACTTATATGTAATATTCGTGGACAAATGTGCACAATCACAAAGTTGTATAAGCTTACATTTCCATATCTAGTTGTCTGATCCATTCGATTGCGTCATCTGATGCATGGTGAATGTCCATTATCATTGCTTTGTACGCTTGAAGAGGACAATCCGCAATGATATGGTGCACTGACTATAAGGAGGCACCACAATCACAATTTGTAGACAAATTTAGTGTTAACCCAAAACAAAAACAGTAAACAGCAACTCTTTAGGCCTTTGTAGATATTGCCCTTTGACACCCACCCTCTTTCCAGCACACCTGCCTTCTTTCAATTATACCAGAGTAACTTATGCAACCCATCACAGCATTCAACAGTTGTGGTTCATTTGTTAGCTGGACAAACAAGCAAGAAATCCTATGCAACCATCTTACTCTTCTCATTCAGTTAGAAGCAGCAGGCCTATAATATAAAACGATAAAGTACAACTTTTCCCAGAAGGTGTGGAAAATAGTATCACCTCTCAAATGAAGGACTTTGAAATATGTTTTATGCTCACATATTATGACTTTTCTGCAGACAGAAAAGTCTCCTTTGTAGGAAGCGGCATGGATTCCATTAAGAATGACCACGTGAAACCCAGCTCACTGTTTTCATCCACAAGATCCAGAAAGCTGTGAGGACAGGGCGTGAGTCGTGCTTGGGTAGCTCAGTTGGTAGAGCACTTGCTCGTGAAAGGCAAAGGTCCCAAGTTCGAGTCTCGGTCCGGCACACAGTTTTAATCTGCCAGGTAGTTGCTTCTGTGTCCTCCCTCAATCTGATGTGATAGGGATCCCAAATGCTCGACCAGTACTCAAGAATAGATCGTATCAGTGTTTTATAAGCGGTCTCCTTTACAGAGGAACCACATCTTCCCAAAATTCTACCAATGAACCGAAGACGACTATCCACCTTCCCCACAACTGCCATTACATGCTTGTCCCACTTCATATCGCTCTGCAACGTTACGCCCAAATATTTAATTGACATTACTAATGGAATATTTAAACATTACAGGATTCTTTTTCCCATTCATCTGCATTAATTTACATTTATCTATATTTAGAGTTAGCTGCCATTCTTTACACCAATCACAAATCCTGTCCAAGTCATCTTGTATCCTCCTACAGTCACTCAACGACGACACCTTCCCGTACACCGCAGGCAAGTTCTTCAGTGGTAGAACCTTTGTCTGAGGGAGGATAATGATAGAGTCGTCAGCTTTTAGGGACCATTGAGCCTGGAATTCTGCAGAGGACTCGTTAGGGTCATGTTGTAGGGACCTTAGGAAGAGTTGTGAAGCAATGCTAGATGTAAGAAATTCTTGAAAGGCTTGTAAGGGATGATTTTGGGGTAGTGGCAGTGGATCAAGTTGGGATCGCGGTCAGAACTGTTCAAGGCAAAGTCCAATGTCAGCCTTGCTGTTGGAAAGGTTTTGGGATTGGGTCGCAAAATGATATTTCCAGTTGACATTCCTTTTGAAGGAACAAAGCAGCGTGATCAAATGCAGGTTTAGCGCTGAAAGTGAGACCCTCAGATAATACAGATAATTGAGGGGCGGAGAGTGCTTTAGACGAGAGGTTGAGGACACTATACTGTTGTGACTGGTTCTTGTGATTATGAGTTATTCTTGGTCTGGGAGGCAGTGGTGAAGGTAGGATGTAAAGGAGAATAGCCAAGCTCAATTTCTAGGAGAGGAGTGGTGATCGATGGTGTGGCTGTTTAGGGAGCTGCAAAGGACAGTAAGGAAAATACCACTGTTCAGGTAGTTGAGGAGAAAGTGGGATAGGTTTTTGAGGTGAAGTCTGGCATGTTGTTGGAGTTTGAAGTTGGCTTAGCAGATGATACCATCCAAGGAAACGTGAGGGGGAGATAACTGCATGATTTTGTAGGAGGAGAGAAGTCTGGTGCAGAGTAAATTGGCTGGTAAGGCATATAGGCCACAGATTAACTGTATAAGAGCAAGAGATTACTGTATTTGAAACTGTGAAAGAGCCTGGAGTAGAGTAGGAGTACATCAAGAAGCAGGAATTACCCTATGTATCATACCCCTGTGACCGTATCCTCAGACACTTGCTTATCAGAACTCTGCAGGTGGAAACAAAATCTACAAAATGCCCTTCTTTCTCACCACTCACCTGCCTTTAATTTACATTAATTTCTTCCGTCTCAGCATTTCTTCACAGTAACAACTCCTTTAGTCACTCCGTTTTAGTTTTCTATATCTTTCATTTTCTTGCCTGTTTATCCCCCCCCCCCCCCCCCCCATCCCCCCGCCACCTCTGTTACAACAATGCACTTAGCTTTTCACTCTTATTAGCTCTTACATGATGTTTTAGCAGTAACCTCTATCTTGCCTATTACCCTGTCTTTCCACTTTTAATTGGACAGGTTTTCAAATCTCGCCTGGTGCAGTCTCCAACAGTCAGTCTTTCCTTCTCATCCTGTCCAGTAAGTCTCCTCTGACCTATAGTTCTGGGTGACTTTTCCAAAATTTACCCATTTTCTTAGAACTCTCCAGTCCGTTTCCTTCACCCTTCTTGCTTCACCTTGAACCCTTCTGTCTGAAGGAGCCGCCACTGGCTCAGAAAGTTTGACTAAATACAACTTTCTTTTTGTGTGTTTTCTCCCACAATTTGGTGAATAGGTTTTTTATCTATCCACTTACATTATATTGTCAAAAATTGATTGTTTTCCTTGTTATAATTTATTGATAGATGTACTTACATGGTACTGTTGGAATCCCTAACTCATTACAAAAAAATTATAATGGGCCTGATTATTCTTTTTATTTAGTGTTAATATGGCCCTTTCGTGTAGTGTTAATATTGAGGCCATATTCTGTGCATTTGATTCCCAATGTATGACACCATTGCTAAGAAATGAATGTGTCTAGGAATAGTATGTAAATGTGAGGTAGTTATTGTTGCACACTAATGACATGACTCAAATGGCGTAATGTGCTGATGGTAAGTCTCTTTGCTATTATTTTCATGTGTTCATTCCACTTCAGCTGTCAGTCAGTATTCATCCTTAATATATGTATGTTTGTTGCACAATCTGTGAAATTATCATTTGCATTTAATGTGACAGTGCTATTTTCCATCTTCAAACTGAAACTCGAGAAGTTTGTTTTATTTATGTTCAGTGTTAATTTATTACTTCTTGATCTGCTGTAAACATCCCAGAAGTTTTCATTTGCTTTCTCTACTGGAAGTTCTGGTGTTTTATCTGTAATTTTGCTATCATTTGCAGAGGGAATTTTTTCCTCATGCCTAACTTTGTGTCGCAAGAACTGTAATGATTGTGAGACACTACTGTGACGAACTCCTGTATTAAAGTATTTTTGATGTGGTTAATGTTTTACTACATAGTTCACTTCATTTGAAGCTCTATACACAGTACCCTGTTTTCCAGACATCAGTAGTATGTGCAGAAGTACTTTTAGTTTAATTATACTATACTCGTGTATAAGAGTATTTGTGTTTTTGTATATTAATAACTAATGTACATGTACTGTGCCCTTAAAACTCCCATAATATAAAGTAATTTTTGCTGTTTGTGTTTATTTTAGGATCAAATGAACATTGAATCAAAAGTTAAAGTTGTTAGATTTATTGGGGAATTAGTGAAATTCCGCATGTACTCCAAAATTGAAAGCTTATATTGCCTGAAAGTGCTAGTACAGGATTTTACCCATCATCATATTGAAATGTGCTGCAATCTGCTAGAATCATGTGGAAGGTTTCTTATCCGGCATCATGATTGTCATCAAAGAATGAAAGTTTATTTGGTAAGTATTAATATATTTGTGTGATTCCATAAAAAGTAGTCTTTATTTGTTATTGAAATAAAATCCAACGTACCTCGGTCTACATAGGCAAGGGATCTCCACCTCTGCCCATCTCTCACCTGTTGTCCTTGTCCTTTCTTACTTTCCATCTTTACCTTCTTCATTAACCTTCATAAGTGATTTTTTGATACCAGGTGGTTACGTCCAGATTACATCAGTTTCTACTGTTAATCAATCTCCTCCGGCAGCTTTGTGCTTAATCTTTTCACCCAAATGGTTGATTTTTGGGTCGTGTATGTTGTGGTCGCATTTTCTACTTATCTTGTTTGCCCGTATTTAGCATTTTGTTTACAAGAGTGGGAGCTATAGTTCCGTGTCAAGATAGAGATATGTTTGCAGTTACATGTCTCCTCCCTTGTGGAGAGAGTTCATTTTGATTCCATTAAACAAGTGGTCTGCTGTCCTTATGCTTCCTTAATGTATTCTTCCCTTTTTCTGTTCACACTAATGATTTAACTTGAGTACATAAATTTGGCTGCCTGCTCTGACAGCATTCCTTGAGTGGGAATTAATATCCTGCATCACATTTCCTTGTAATTGTGGTATCAACTATCCAGCATTTATCTCTGTTCCTCCTTTCCTCAGCTCCTACACACAGAAATTTATATGCTGTAGGTTTTTTTCCACTAGAAGCTACTATCATTAGATCTCCTACAAATGCCAAAATGGTCAGGTTAACTTCTTAATACAGTCAGTGTATACTGCAGAAAGCAGGGTAATGAGGCAACAGCTTAATTGTATTTGGTGCCTTACAATAATTTCAGCAGATACCTGGTTTCCCATTTTCTCATAGCTCCTACAGTGTATGCACAGGCTCCGAATGTATCTTCACATACTCCACTTTCCTGTAGGAAATTAAGAGTTAAGTTTGTGGTACCCTGTCACATTCTTGCTCCAGATCCTAAACAGCAGCATGACAGATTTTGTTCTTCTTCAACAGTTTTCAGATAGCCATCCTGACTGTGAACATGAGATCTCCAGTGCCTTTATTTAACCAAAGCCACAATGCCCTTCTCCTAATTTGCCTCCCAGCTCTTTTCTTAATCTATCTTCTAAAATCTCCAAGGAAAGGTTTCATCATCAACAGCAAAGAAATATCTCTATGACTGATATGTTCACGATTTCTCATTTCATAAATGTGAAAATTATTACCATCTTTTCAGTTGTCCCGGATTTTCTTTGTCTACCTATTGTTGTAATTTTAAATGACAGAACTTCTACTTCCTCATATAAGATTTTAATTGCTTTTGCTGTGATGCCATTGTGGTGGCCCTTCGCTGCACATCAGTTTTACCAGTCTGACCCCATCCTGTTTGCATGTAGCTCGCTGCAGCCATCTGCTCATACAATGAAGTTTTTTCTTCATGTGCCTCTGCTTCTGCCCGAAGCTCTCAGTTCTGCTGTGCAACTGGACACCATCAACTATGGAGGCTGGCTAACACGATGAAGACATTAGCTACACACCTTGCTTCTGTCAGCTTAACTTTCTCAGTTCACATGTTGTTGTGGCAACAGCACCAGACTTTGGTCCTGTGCTTGCACTGTGACAGATACGCCATGTGGCGTGGACTTTTTATCTCAAATAGTTGAGTACATGGTACGGGATCCATTCTTAGTTGCTATTGGCAAAAGTGTTGAGAGTAACCTGTGCCATTCCATCTCGACACCTGCAACACAGCTCGGTGCGTGAAGCAATACATCACACAACAAGATAATCTGTTCCACTGGCAAGTGTGTGTACCCACGTGGGTACTAGTTAAGATTCAATCACCTGCCCTGTGGCCATTTCCCCAAGACAGACATTAATTAGTTCTGAGCCTTGTGGCTCCAAATGTGTGTTGGTGCTGCTGAACACTGGATGACTAGTTATTATGCATACGTGCTGTCTCCAATATTGTTTTTAAATTCTGTATTTCAAGCTCCCATGAGAGAATTGATTATTTTCGCTGCACTTGGTGCTGTTAAATCACTTGTTGTTAGCTCAAGCCACTGAATTACCTTTTTTCTATGGCCCCACTCTCATGTTGGACTGTGTGCAGAGTGTTTTAGCTACTAAGAAAGCAACAGCTATCTACTTTTCACTTAATTACATCTTCAAACAATGGAAATTCCAGGTTGGAATATCAACAATGTAGGAAAAGATAAATTGCTACTTACAGTAAAGGTGACATGTTAAATTGCAGATAGGCCAATTAAAAGACAGTTATGCATAAGCTTTCAGCCGCAGCCTTCACCAGAACAACAAAGAGAAACACTTACCCTTCATACATACATACAAGCAAGCACACCTCACGCACACGACTGCCAACTTTGGCGGCTTGTACCAGAATGCCCATTCTGGTTAGAACTGCTGGAGTTGGTGGTTATTTGTGCATGAGGTGTACTTTTTTGGTGAATGATCTTCTTTGTTGTTTGACAAAGGCTATGGCTGAAAGGTTGTGTGTAGTTGTCTTTTAATTGTGCCTGTCTGCAACTTAACTCCATATCTTCTTCAGCTTCACTTCTTACCAAGACCTTCCTCTCCTATACTCTTTCCAGTGTTTGTTTCACAAATTCAGCAGTTCATGGAAATGTATTGCTTATTTTTGTGTCTGTTAAGATGTTTCCTTTTTTGTTGTTTATGAATTGTAGGAGGGCATTCCTTCTCCTTTCCTTGTGCCTTTGAAAATGCTGCAGAATAACTTGTGATTTCCTATGTAAGTCTTTCTCACATTCTCTCCAAATTCTTGCAGTGTTCTATTTTTCACTTACTGTACAAGGCCTTTTACGTTGTATTTTTAAATTTGTATGTCTGAAAATTGCCAATATCCTTATTTCAGAAATATTTCTTCAGTATCCACCCCACCCCCATCCAAAAAAATAAAATAAAATAAATCCCGCTCCCTCTTCGTCTCTCTTGATTATTCCTCAGTAAATAGCTGTTTTCTTATTTCTTGTCAGACTTACAAATATTTTCTTGTTTACTGCCCTGTACAAAAGAAAGAGTGGTGAAACTGCTAACAACAGTTTTGTCAGTTCCCTGACTAAATGAAATGAATCTACTTGTGCATAAGAGAACTTATTTTATGTATTAGTGTTCATGCAGTAATGGCCAGGATTCAACTCTGGAGATTTCTATCTGAGTTTACCATTTCCTGAAGTCTGTGCCAGTAGAAATCAGCAAATTAACAGTTAAAAGTAACAGCTTTATACATGATATACACAGGCAGAAAGGAAATACTCCTTTTTTGAGTGTTGTCAAACTCTTAAATCTGAATTGTACAGAACCATATGAGTAATATCATACAGTAGCATCCCTAATAGTGGAAATACTAAATTTGATAATAAAATTATGTTTTAGAATTGAAGTTAGTCATTTCTTGTGGTGTCATTCTTTGTTTTCGAATGTTTGCTAAGTAAAGGCACAGACTGAAGAGCGCAAAATATTTATCTTAACTGTCAATGTTAGACTTTACTCATCTGTTGGTATCTCTGTTTATATATATATATATATATATATATATATATATATATATATATATATATATATATATATATATATATTTTATACGTGTGCATCTTTGTGGACATATGTTAGCAACATCTCTCATCTTTTAATGGTCTTGAAGGACTGTACATTTTTCACAGAGTTAATGTAAAAAGGAATTTTCGATTTGACAATGTTATTGGTAGATGGTGGCCATATGTCCATTATGTTACATGGAAATACTGTAGGTAAGAAAGTACCCTGCATAATTAAGCTTCAAGTGGAGTTATTTGATATCTCAACAGCGCTATCACAAATAGAGCCATTCAGACATCTTTGCTTAACTGCTTAACACTGAGTGCTCAGTTGCTACTGCATATACTGCTTCTTCTCATACTATGTGTGAGAGTGGTATCTTAATGAAACATTTTAGTACATTTCTAGTTTCGCTGAAACTTTACTCTTTAAATTTTGATAAAACACAGTATATACAGTTCTGTACAGTAAATGGCAGAACTCCAGTAATAAATATAGAATTTGAACAGAAGTCTGTAGCTAAGGTAGAATTTTCAAAATTTTTAGGTGTGTCCATTGATGAGAGGTTAAACTGGAAGCAACACATTGATGGTCTGCTGAAACGTCTGAGTTCAGCTACGTATGCTATTAGGGTTATTGCAAATTTTGGTGATAAGAATCTCAGTAAATTAGCTTACTATGCATACTTTCATTCACTGCTTTCGTATGGCATCATATTCTGGGGTAATTCATCGTTGAGTAGAAAAGTATTCATTGCACAAAAACGTGTAATCAGAATAATTGCTGGAGCCCACCCACGGTCATCCTGCAGACATCTATTTAAGGATCTAGGGATCCTCACAGTAACCTCACAGTATATATATTCCCTTATGAAATTTGTTGATAATAATCCAACCCAATTCAAAAGTAATAGCAGTGTGCATACCTATAACACCAGGAGAAAGGATGATCTTCACTATGCAGGGTTAAATCTGACTTTGGCACAGAAAGGGGTAAATTATGCTGCCACAAAAGTCTTTGGGCACCTACCAAACAGCATCAAAAGCCTGACAGATAGCCAACTAACATTTAAAAATAAATTAAAAGAATTTCTAGATGACAACTCCTTCTACTCATTGGCTGAATTTTTAGATATAAAGTAAGTATAAAAAAAAACCCTTAATCATTAGTGTCATGCAATATTTTGTGTAATGTAATTTCTTGTACAGACATCTTTTATTAACCTGACACGTTCCACATCATTACGAAGTGTCGTATTCATGATCTATGGAAAAAGTATTAATCTAATCTAATCTAATCTAATCTGCGACTCTGAACAGAATTTATAATCAAAGAAATGACATTGTCAGTGCATCAGCTCTCTATATTCTGACCATTCCTGTCTATAAGAAGAATGTCATTCCTCTGTCTGTGTCACTCTGCGATACTTAAGCCTTCTTGTTTTTCCTTTCTGTTGTTTTGCTTGGTTATTGTGCTGTTAATAGCACTTATCAAACAGGAAAGAAAGGGGTCACTTCATTTAAATTTTAAGATTGTTCTGCTAAGCTTACCGGACAAGATATTAGTCACCCCTTAAATTAGCACACTGGTTATTTTTGAGCTCTGTAGAGATTGTAGATCTGGCACCTGGCTGTCACGTTACCTTCTGCCACTGACATACGTCATGACAGTCTGCATAGTAAGGTGGAGCAATGTGACAAAAGGCTGAGAGGAACTATCGCATGCCTATGACCATACTGTCACTGAAGTTACCTGATTTGTCAATGTATCAGTTGTAGACTGTCACACGTGTCCACAAGGAATGGTGAATCACATGTGGTCATGTAACACCTTTTATATGACAGAGGGTGTTCAGCATATAGATGAAATGCATCTCAGTATATACTCTTTGGAAGTAGCAGTGAATAAACTTGCTCACTTTATTATGTTTTTCTAAGTCTATGCTTAATTTTTTGTGTTCCAAGTCTTCCACAAGGTATAGGGTGGTAAATATTCATACTAATGAATTGGAGGAGAAAAATTTACATGGCAATTCCAATTGTTTGCTAGTGGCATATATATTTACCAGTGTTACTTAAAGGCTTAATGCTACTTATGACAATGCCTGTGGTAATAAGTTTCTTTGTATTTGTTTTTGGTTTGGTTTTGTTGTTGTTAACCATTACAGTACCATAGGTAACACATTAATTCCATAGAATTATTCTTTAATTGGTGCAGGAAACCTCTAACAGTTATACTTCTCAATTTTTATTTTAGGAACAAATGATGCGTAAGAAGGCTGTAATGGCTCTGGATTCTAGATATGTTACAATGATTGAAAATGCATATTACTTTGTGAATCCACCAGACTCGTCACTGTCATCCAAAAAGGAAAGACCACCAGAACATGAATTCATAAGAAAGATCCTCTATCAGGATTTAACAAAAACAAACATCGACAAAATTCTGAGATTAATGAGGAAACTGGATTGGAATCAAGCCGATGTTGCATCGTATGCTATTAAATGTCTCACTTACGCTTTCAAGGTTAAATATTTCAATATCCGCTGTTTGGCAAATCTGTTAGCAGGTTTAGTTGCTCATCAGGTAAGCTACTCGTTCTACACACCTCAGCTGATTTTTCAATAACCAACGAATTTGTTAATATATTTGGTCTCTCTCTTTGTCTTAAAGGAATTTGTTGGCACCTATGTCGTTGATGGAGTGCTCGAAGACATTAGACTTGGTATGGAAGTGAATCTTCCAAAATACAATCAACGACGTGTAGCAATGATAAAATACCTTGGTGAACTGTACAACTATCGAATGGTTGAAAGCAGCAACATATTCCAGGTATGCATAAAACGAAAAGGTTATTTTAAGGTGGTCAGTATCCTGTAACTTCCTACACCCCTCTACCCACCCTGATCCCTCTTCATTCCTTATTTCCATTCCTCCTTACACCATCTGTTCTTGCCTCCAGCCTGTCTCTACCCTACCATAACCTCCATGTATGCTCCCTCAACCTCTAAAAAAATCACTAAAAAAAAAAAGCTACCTACACCCACTCCCCCTCTCAGCATGATCTTAAAAAACACAAACTGTAATAACAAGTATAAGAGTGTATTTCCATAGTGACATATCAGTAAAACAAGGAACTCCAGTAACCAGGTTTTATTGTGTCCTTACTGTATAGTAAGTATGTGTGAAATTAATCACCCGACTTTATGATCTACCTATGTCTGGCGGAAGTGTTTCTAAAATCATTGATTTTTGGAAGTGGAGGAACTTGGTTCATGTCTTGTTAAGACCCTTTCACACTAAAAAATATTCTTTAATATATTTCCTAATTATAATGTGGTGCAAAAAAGAGTAATTAATTAATTATTATAGGCACTGTTTATTGTATTAAGTGGACATAATTGAAATAGAGAACTCTTATTTTGAAATGTGCCAAAATGTCCCATTTGGTACATGCAACAGACTATTCACAAATAAGCACTGCAGGAATACAACTTTTTAATACTTCTGTACTGGTTTATGCACATGTAATCTACACAGTACTGTATTTCAATACAAGATTGACAACTTGTAGGAATATTAATGTGATTTCATGCTTTCATTAGCACCTTCAAATCTGAACATCTGTTTATAGAAAGATATAGTGAGGTGATCTGCTTCTACATCTAGTTGGGAAAGGAGTTTTTGCTCATCACTTATTTTTGCTGGTTTCAGTTTGTTTCCCAATGACAAGTCTGGTACATTCATGGAAGACCACTTTTTCCCTCTTCAGTAGACTATGACCACAAGGCTGGTATACTCCTGCCTACATTAAACTTTATTTCAATCAATAATGAGTACCTTCATGCCAGTGATTTTGAAGCCCATCTGTGACTTAAAATGGGAATTTGCGATATGTTTCCAGTCAAAAATTCCCCAGTCAGTACCCAGCATATAAACCTGACCTACCTTTTGGGAAATCAAATTATAATCTTCTGGCATAAGGACTGTGTCTATTTTTTTGAACATTTTTTTCTATCCTGCCAAAAACATTGTCAGGAAAGTAGCCATGTTCTCATACAGGATAAGTTATTTCAAAAGTTACACCAACTGGTCAGCAAGTTTACTAAGCATATTCAGTATGGTTTAATTTTTATTTTCAACCAACATCCACCATTAAAAAATTAATTTTTCTTGTATGTCTGTTCTCAGTACAAAATTGATATAAAAAATGGAATACAGCCCTAGATACTTATGAACTACGGCTTTAAGCATCATCTTCAAACCCTAGAAAGAAATGTGTATCATTCAAAGTTAATTTTGATTTACCACCATAATGGTGAACTAAAACTAAATAATATTGCCATTCCTGAAGAGCGTAAAATGCTTCACCCAAAGACGTTAAGGCAGTGACTGGTTTTCCATGAGTTCAAAAACAAAACAAGTAAATGTTTTGCCATCTGCTTACGAACAAACAATTCTTTCTTTCTTCATTATTCTCACACATGATTCTTTGTAGTGCACCTCTGATGAAGAAGCACTGACCACTATGCTGCTTTTTGTCTATTGCTTCTTCCGGTAGTTCTGCTGGTCAGAGATCCATTCTTTCCACATTCACTACCACTGAAGTCTTCACAGTAACCCTACCATAGAGGCTTCACAGGATTCTACCACCTGGGCCTGGCAAGCCTCAGCTCTTTTATGAGGTGTTTTTACTCCTCCCCAGCCTCCTGCCTCATCACTTGCACAATGAGGAACCAGGCTCAGGACCAGCATAGCGGAGTTTTTTATTGTTACTTTTTTAATAAATACAAATTGAGAAATAAGTACAAAAAAGAAAAAGGAAAATATAACTCACAGTACAAATACCAATTACATACTAGCTATGTTAGGGCTTCATAAGAGCATATAGTAGCTATCCAAAGATAACTACTTAAACAGGGCAGAATCAAGAAATCTAATACTCATTTATTAAAAACAAATGAGTACAGAATAAATCATTATAAACTAGAAATTAAAATGACAATTAAGGGACAATGGTCTGCCAGTGTGATTGAGGCGCCACCTACAAGTATTTGTATGCAGTGGGGCTGATGCCGATGTGGGTACTTGCAGTTTACCACGAGGATAGTATTAGTGCAAGTCATGGTCTTCCATTTAGAACACATTTAAACTGACCCACCACAACAAAGCCCCCAAAAACCAAACTTGCACTATGCTTATTTACGAGGGCCATTATTCTTTCAACCTCCGATGGGCTATAAATAAAAGACAAGTTCATAGAAAACAATTATTTTATTACCAGAAGTTTTGTACATTTATGCTTACTATTCAACATAATCACTGAGAAGATTGAGACATTTATCGTACTTGTGGACAAGCTTTGCAATACCCTCTTCAAAAAATGTTGCCGTCAGTGATTGCAAATGAGCATTGATGTTGTTTTGAAGATCTGCATTGGTTTGAAAGTTCTGCCCTCCTAGCCACATCTTTAGTTCAGAGAAAAGGTGAAAGTCACTGGGTACCAAGTCAGGACTGTATGGCGGATGATCGAAAATGTCCCATTGAAATTGTTCAAGGAGCCGTTGAGTTGTGCCAGCAGTGTCTGAACGACCATTGTCATGGATCAACACAATTCCTGAAGTCAGCATTCCTCTTCATTTGTTTTGAGTGGCTCACTGCAAACATCGTAAAGTTACACAATAAGCAGCTGCATTGATAATGGTTCTGGGCTGCATAAATTCTACATGCAACACACCATTTTGGTCCCAAAACACACTAGCCATAACCTCCTATTGTTGAATGCTTGTTTGAATTTTTTTGGTTTGTTTGGTGAATTTTGATGCATCCATTGTTGTGATTTTCATTTTGTTTCCGGCGTGTCGTATTGGTCCAAGTTTCATATCTAGTAGCAATTGATTTCAAAACGTTCTCTCCTTCGTCGTGATAACGGTCAAGGAAATTCAAAGCTGACACCATTCGGTGACTTTTGTGAGTGTCCGCCAACATTTTTGAAATCCAACAAACACAAAGGTTTTGTTGCTTAAATGTTCAATAACGATAGATTGTATGACAGATCTTGAAACTTCCTGAATTTCCATAGACAAAGCAGTTATGGTGAACCTACAATTTTCTCTAACCATTCTGTCAACTTGTTCAACAATGTCGGCTGTAACGATGGACTTGCGTCCTTGACCCCCTTCTTCATGCACGTCATTTCAACCATCTTTAAACTTTCGGCACCATTCACGCACAACGCCATCAGTCATAAAGTTGTCACCATACACTCTGCTCATTCTCTGATGAATTACTGCTGCACTATTCCATTCTGCTTGCAGAAACTGAACTACACTTCTTAATTCACACTTGGCAGGAGCAACAATGATGGCAGCCATGTTTACGTGACTGTAGTGCAACGCAGACTAATGCCTTGAGGTCGGCAATGGTGGAGCGCATAGTACGAGAGCTGTGCAGTAGCCTACAGCGCATGTCCACTTTCTGCCACTCACGTAGCTTCTATACGAAGTGATCGGAGGTTTTTCATCAAAACTATTGACAAGTTTTCATTCATTTCACATTATAATTCTGTTGGGGAGGTTCGTGTGCTCTTTAAAATGAGTTTCAAATGAACAGAATATCTGCCTGGTCACAGTAATTGCATTTTATCTTATACACTCTTGAATTATGAAACCCTTCACATTTTGGACTGATTAGGTGCTGAAAGTGTGCTTTTCACATGTTAGTTGTTTGGAAACTGATGCTGATGTTAGTTCTCCAAAAGCACGGTTCAGTCATTTTGGCACTTGACCATTAGAATCATCATTATAAATTTATTATATATATTTTATTTTGCGGGGCAGTGCAATGAAAACTATACTGCTACGGATCTCGCTCCATTTGCTGCCACCAACAGCCGTGGTGGTGATGATAAGCTTGAAAATGGTCTGAGGAAAGGGCCGAAACCGGTTGCTAATAAATAAAAAATCGAAAATGCTATCAAGACTGTTTTTTATCAATTTTTAGCATCCTATACCTTTACCAATTTCATCTTGCTGCAACAGCAACCACAAGAGATGGTGGATCATAAATTGAAAAAGGCTTTCTTATACCATTGTGAATTTTAAAAATGGGCATTACTTGTAACGCCTGTGCTTGTCAGTTTCCTATAAATCCCAAATGCGCACTTATTAATTTTTATAGTGAAAACCAGGTGAAAGGAATTAATGAAACAATACTGTGAGTGATGTTTTGATTATGTTTAAAGGTAACAAATGTGAAATAAATAGTTACGCTACCCTCTTAAGCAATATGCCCCTAAAATTAATTTTACTCTAGAAATAGAAAGAATTGTTCTGGTACTTCCCTTCACCTGGTTGAAACTTGTGTTAAGGGGCACATATACTCCCAGAGTAGAACTGCTTTTTGTGTGCACATTGCTACTGAGGCAAGTACAATGCAGGCTGTTGGACATAGTGTGGAGGTGCTGCACAATGCACTCAAAGGAAGGACACTTGATTTGTTGAAGGAAATAGAAATTTAAATAGATATGAAAAAACCTCCTGTACTAATACTAAATGAACAACACAAATTGACTCAAAACCTTTTTCAGTATTTTTGATGGCCTTATGTATTAAACATGTTGCAAGTTTCGTTTTTGGAGGCTTTGGTGTGGTGGACTGGTTTGAATGTGTTCCGTATGGAAGACTGCGACTTGCACTGCTGTCTTCCTCATGGCCCCACTGCATACATGTACTGGGAGGTGGTGCCTCAAGTCACATGGGCAGACCACAAGCCTCTAATTGTCATTTTAATTAGTTGTTTATAATATTTTGAATCTGTACTCATTTATTTTAAAACATGCATATTACATTCCTTGATTCTACCTTTGTTTAAATAGTTGGCTCCTACCTTTGTTTAAATAGTTATCATGTGATATCTACTGTATACAGTCAAATAGCTACTACTTAAATAGCATTTGTATTGTGAGTTGCACTTTCCTTTCTCATTGTCATACTTATTTTATAATTTGTATTTAGTATTGTATTATTAAATAATTCTAAGGTGTTGGTTGAATTGTAACTGTGCATACTTGCACAAATTTTTTATTGGCTCTTACTAGTACACTTTGCAGTTAGTATTCTAATGACCTCAAATGGTGATAAACATTGTTTTTGTTTTACGTTGTTGCGTAGTTGCTTCAGAGTTCGCGAAAGTATGTTCCATCTATGCAGCTAATGGAGGCAGTTTGTTTATGGCCATACGTGATTTGTTTCTTTTGTTTTTATACTAAGCAGATTCAGAAGGATGAAGGTTGCAGTAGATACTGCGAGATAAAGAAGCTTGCACAGGATAGAGTAGCATGGAGAGCTGCATCAAACCAGTCTCAGGACTGAAGACCATAACAACAACAAATGTATTATGTGGTCGGTACAATATGATACTTTGTTATGTTCTTCTCCTGTTTTTCAGGTTAGAATCAACTTTTGTAACATGAATTTCATGATGTGAAATTATCGTTCAGTGTTACTTACGATTTCCAGCACTGTTAGCCCATGTATGTGGTCCTGGAGATGTGTGTGTTGGTCTCCATGCTCCAGTTGGACTAATGAACACATCTCCAAGACCACATATGTTGGCTAACAGCATCAAACAATAATTTCACATCACAAAGTTTGTGCTACAAAATTTGATTCCAACTGGAGAAACAAGAGAAAAACATGACAAAACGTAACATAGTAGCATATTGTACCCATCACATAATACATTTATTATATATATAAAAACAAACGTGTATTACAGGCCACTAAAGATGCTTCGAAAACAAAAGAAGTGAAATGTGTATGGCAATAAACAAACTGCCTTCAATTAGTTGCATAGATGGACATACATTCATGGTGACAAACACATTTGACCGACTTTGCACCCTTTTGTATTTCGTGTTCTTGATATTGACATGCTAGAATTTGTAATGAGGATGCCTAAAACTTTGTACTTGGGTACGATTCTTAATAAGTGTGGTATGTTTCTTTATATTTTATTATTTTTCTGGCCTAGTGCCTTTATTTTTAATGGAAAATTATGTGTTGTTCATGCTCATATGTTCAGAATTACACTTTGTAACTTGTTGGTGTATGCCAGCAGCATACTGAAACTCAGCTCATTCATTTTCATGCAATTATGATGACTGCTGTGAGAAACTGGTACATTTGCAACAAGGAGGATTGAATATAGTGCCCCACATATGCACAACAGGGCTTCTGGATGTTTTGTATGAGAACATGCATCATAGGTACATATTGTGCAGTGAACAGCAGCATTGTCACATTGAGCAGCTCCTGTAGAGCACACAGATCAGAGCTCATTGTCAGTGATGTTTGCACTCCATGAAGTGGGATATTTGAAAGCGATAGAGTCTTGAAACTTATTTTATATACAAACAGCACACCTCCAAACTTGGGTTTCTTATCAAAACCGTATCTATTAAACTTGGACCACTCAGACATGTCACTTTGAGGTCACTCTACAAACACCTTAAAGTTGACAGTACGATTGATAAACAAATGAAGAACATGAGGCACTGCATTTTCTGAACCACTTACAGCACAGCAACATATGCTGGTTCCTGTGTCAGTGCAAGCACATTACTGGCTTTCAGTACGTAAACATTGATTATCATTGTGCAAACATCTGCTTTTATATAGCTGTGCTCTTTTACTGCTTTGATGACAGGTTTTGCTTATTGAAAAAGTTACCAAAAAGACGCCATTCACTGAGTGCCAATGTGCCAGTTTGTGGTGTGCCATTAAATAGTCAGGCTTCAGAATTACTATGAAGGACATGTGAATTTTATGAGCAAGAAAAGAATTGTTTCTGTTTCATATCCATCTGTCAATTCCTGCTCATAAAATTTTAGAGCATACCTCGAAAATTGTAGGACTTACTGAAGTAAGTGTAACGAGGAAAGAGGTGCTACTTCAAGAATTACATGATACTGTAGCAAACTGTGTGGAACAAAGGCCCTGTGGGGAAAACAGTGTATTTTTAAGTACCCCTGGGAAGGGGGGGGGGGGGGGAGCCACGCCCAGTTCCAGATCTCAATTCATTCTAAACCGATGCAGTTTGTTGCCACATTTCTGGATATTATAGTAGGAAAGGATACCCCACAGTAGCAAAGTTGGTAGTTTCATTAAAGGAATGTGAAGTTTAGGAGGGGGGGAGGGTGTCTGTACCTAAATGGTGTTACAAAGTATATGCATTCCCTTTAAAAAGTTTGATGGACAAAAACTGTCACTCAAAGAAAGCTCATGTTGTTGTAGCTCATAGTATCTTCCATCATAATATTATAGGAAGGGATCTCCATTCACTTACACACTGAGGTGAAAAAAGTCATGGGATACCTCCTAATATCATGTTGGTCCTCCTTTTGCCCAGCATAGTGCAGCAGTTTGATGTGGCATAGACTGAACAAGGCATAGACTCAACAAGTCGTTGGAAGACCCCTGCAGGATTATTGAGCCATGCTGCCTCTATAGCCATCCATAATTCCAAAAGCGTTGACGGTGCAGGTTTTTGTGCACAAATTGTCCTCTCAATTATGTCCCATAAATGTTCAATGGGATTCAGGTCTGTTGATCTAGGTGGTCAAATAATTTGCTCGAATTGTCCAAAATGTTCTATAAACCAGTCATGAACATTTGTGGCCCGGTGAAATCATTGTTTGGGAGCATGAAGTCCATGAGTGCAAAGTCTCCAAGTAGCTGAACATAACTATTTCCATTCAATGATCAGTCCAGCTGGACCAGAGGACCCTCCCATTCTATATAAACACAGCCCAAACCATTATGGAGCACCACCAGCTTGCATAGTGCTTTCTTGGCAACTTGGGTCCATGGGTTTGTGTTGTCTGCACCACACTTGAACCCTACCATCAGCTCTTGCCAACTGAAGTCATAACTCATCTGAAGAGACCATGGTTTTCCAGTCATCTACAGTTCACCCAATATGGTCACAAGCCCAGGAGAGGCACTGCAAGTGATACCGTGTTGTGAGCAAAGGCACTCGCATTGATCATCTGCTGCCATAGCCTATTAACACTAGATTTCGCCACACTGTCCTAACGGGTGTGTTTGTCATACTCCTCACATTGATTTCTGCACAG
Source organism: Schistocerca gregaria (assembly GCF_023897955.1). Lineage (NCBI taxonomy): Eukaryota > Metazoa > Arthropoda > Insecta > Orthoptera > Acrididae > Schistocerca > Schistocerca gregaria. Next base: position 154,894,039 of record NC_064931.1, on the reverse strand, counting down.
CATCACTTCTTTGTTGGCACTGACAACTCTACACAAATACCGCTGCCACTGGTCATTAAGTGAAGGCTGTCGACCACTGCATTGTCCATGGTGGGAGGTAATACCTGAAATTTGGTATTCTCAGCACACTCTTTACACTATAGATCTCTGAATATTGAATTCCATGATTATTTCCTAAATAGAATGTCCCATGCATCTACTATTCCACATTCAAAGCCTGTTAATTCACATTGTGTAGCCATAATCGTGCCAGAAACCTTTTCACATGAATCACCTGAGTGCCAGTGACAACACACTGTCCTTTCATACTACCAACATCTGCATATGTGCGTATCACTATCCCATGACTTTCCTCACTTTGATGCTGGAGAAGCAGTTGATCCATGCTGGGCGAATGACACTCCAAATAGCAGTGGTCATCGGCCAATGGAAAGAGGAGCTTGATTGATTGAGGTCCATACAGGTTCTTCAAAATGTTTGGTGCATGAAGGACTTCAGTATTCTGATCGAGAGAAACCTGTGATTAGCATGAGGATATGTACCACTCCTGATTTCTGCAGTGGTTTAAAAATTTATTGCTCCAGTTTAGTGTTACAACAGAGTTCGTAATTGATAATGCAGCTTATCTTTCAGTGGTATTAAGCTCATTCCAAGCCAAGGAGTCTAGAGGTACCTGCATAACCATAACTGATTTTGATGAAATTTTGTATGAACATTTGCATTTGTTCCCAGTAAACAATTGTAAAGTTTCACAATCACTAATTGAATTCTTCTGGAGATATAATCATTTGTTTGACACCATAACGCAGCTATCAGCAGTGCACCGTGAGTTTTCGACAACTTTGAGACGTAGGATCTCCTGCAATATGTTCTTGAAAGAAACAAAACTGGGGGGCCATTTTGTTCAACATTGTGTACTCTCTTAAGTAAAAAGAAAATTATATGGATAATGTGACACAAAGTTGGCCGAAATAAGACGTTTGGTGGAGGGGGGGGGGGGGGGGGATTTTTATATCCCAGATGTAATTGCGGGATAAACTGGAAGCTTTGTATGTAATAACTTATCAGTACAAGGTGTTAGAATATAAAATTTCATCCTCCTACTCCTTTTCAATAGTTTACAGTTTGCAGGAAAAGTTGATGATCTTTCTAAAAATACCAAAAATGGCTAAAAATGACCTATTGGTAATGAGTCCATATTACAGCAGTACTCAAATTAAATTTGCCATATTTTACTGTGATTGTTTAGTAATCTCTGGGTAAGGCAATAACAAAGGTCTTGATGAATAGGAAGTAGGATAAAGTCCAAATAACTTGAGAAACTTTTTGCCACGACTCATCATGACATATTTCAGTGTTTTTTTTTTAGAAGTACAAAATCAAACTGCTTATAAATTTCACAATTTAATTGTGCAATGCCAAGGCAGTTGAAGTCATGGTAGTTAAATTGTTGCGTAACAACTGCAGCACACATCATATAAACACCCACCATGTTTTACACCATTGTAACATTGTGTAAATTTTGGTGAGGGTCATAGCAGTCTGCCTGACATCCTTTGGAATGGATTCATGCTATAGAGAATTATTATTTTGCCTTTTCATTGTGTGATGCTGTTGATGCACTAGTTTAATTCTGGTTTAAGGTATCAGCCGTGGTTGGTTTTCTTTACCACAGTACTCCCAAGCCTGATTACGGTTTCTTTACACAGGATCCCAAGCCTGATGATACATTTATATTCAGAGGTCAAAGTATGAAGAAGTCTCTTTTAGGCTCTTAAGCTTATCTACTTCAAGCTACTTGAATTTTTTACAGGTTTCATTAATTTGCTGTAGAATTTCAAGTGGAACACTATCCAGTCAGCCGTATAATGTTGCCACTGGGATTGTTTGGAAACAGAACTCAAAAAATGCTATTCAGATGTGACTGCCTTAAATTATTAGAGGCACAAAAAATTGAAAGGTATTCTTTTTATTAGATTCGTTATTCCATTTCATTTTTTATGAAATGATTTTGTAAAGCTGAATTCTCTCGAGATGTCTACAAAAGTGAAATAGGCTACATACTTGCAGTTTTTCTGAACTGAAGCTCATTTCCTAGTCATCAGGACTTTTGATATTGTCTTCCACAAAGAGTACTAATTAAGTACCAATAGAATATGGACCTATTTTCAATGCACATCTACCTTGTTGTCATTTTTAAGGCCTTATATGCTCACATTGTAAAACCAGATCTAGTTTTTAATTGATTTGGAACATGGTCAAAGTATGAACAGGTTTACAGAAAACTCTTTTTTAAGAACTATTGGAAAGTGGTAGGAGATTGAAATTTTATATTCTAAGACCTTCTATTGATAAGTTTTTACATGCAGAGCTTCAAGTATATCCTGTAATTACATCTGAAACGTGAAAAGCAAAACTACATATATTCAAGCATCACTTTTTCTCAGCTGACTTTGCTTCAAATTATCCATATGAAAATTGCTCATTAAATCATTTTTATTATTTTGCTTAAGATAGGACAAAAAGTTGTACAAGATGGCCTACTTTTGTTTCTTTCAAGAAAATATTGCTGGAGATTTTATGTCTCAAATCTGTCAAAAACTCTCAGGTGCATTGTTGATAGATGCACTGTGGGGTCAAACAACTGACATCTGAAGCATTGAATTAGTGATTTTGAAACTTTATCAATGTTAACTAGGAATGTGTGAAAATTCCCACTGAATTTCACGAAAATCTGTGATGATCATGTGGGAACTTTTTCCAAAATTATACCACTTCACAGGGAATGGCCCATTACAAACAACAACAACAACAACTTGTGACAGCACTGAAACTATGGTGCAGTGGTCACTGGCAGGAGGCATTGCTGTGGACATGAGTATGACAAAGCTGCTCTTGTATTAACTTTTGGAGCAAAAATAACCCTGTAACACCTACATGTGTTGCAGTTGAAGTTGCAAGGGAACAGGGTCAGATAGTAATTAGGCCTTATTGCTGCCACTTCAACCTAATTGTATTTGTTTGGAATGAAGTTAAGATCTACATTAGAAGTAATAAGTCTTTTACTATAACAGAAGAGGAAAGGCTATTATGTGAAGTTCTTGCTATTGTTGACACCACCTCAGGAGGAAGAAAGTAGACCATGTTGGTAAGCTTATTGGAGAAGCAGATACTATAGACAGTATTATAAATGAGAACAAGCAGTTCACTATTTCTCTGGAGGATAATGATGATGGAGGTAACAGTTTTGGCACTGGTTTGAATGATAGTGATGGTGGAGAAGTGGGTACACCATTGGCATCATAAATTAGTGTGTATAAATGTATCCAGGCTTTTTATTAACTTGGGTTGTTATTTATTTATTTCATGGTTTCATGTATTGTCAAATGCTTTTCCTCTGTAGTTATTTTCTCCATTGTCAGAAACATGTCCCTGATTATGCTTATGTATATGGTATTATGCAACAACTTGTATACATGCACATTCCAAGCTATATTTAAAAATCATACTTGGGAGACATCAGTGTGGCGGCTGTGCAGTGGCAGTTATTGCAATCTTGAACTTGCAGTATAGCCTACTACAAGCAAGCCATCAAGTGACTTGTTTCAGTGGCTCAGGTATAAGTCCCCTTTAAAACCCTGGATAGCTGTAATAGGAACTGTGAGACACCATGTATATTACATGAAGTTATTTTTGTACAGGGAAAGATGGTGATCAAAATGGAAGAAGCACATTTTTATCAATAGATTTACATTCTGAACTCATAATGTTGAGGGAGGCATACAGTGCTTTCTCTAGTTGGCCGTACCCATGATCTGGTGGTGCACCTATATACAGTTCATTGTTCCTCAAAACATTGCTTATCCTGTTGAGAATGGTCTTTCAGATAATAGTGCACAGCTTGTTACAGTACATGACATAGCTCCATGCAGTATAATAAATCAGACTTTCAAAGCAGTGCGTTCAATTAACAATATAAATATTGCAAACTTTAGGGAAAGCCTACAGCAGCTAGACTGGGATGAAGTGTATAAGGAACCCGATGCAAACTTGAAGTATAACTTATTTCACAATACATTTTTAAGGGTATTTGAAAATTGTTTTCCCAAGAAAATAGTTAAACATAATTCCAAGAAAACATATAAAAAACCTTGGCTAACTAAAGGAATAAGAATATCTTGCAACCGCAAAAGAGAACTGTATCTAACAGCAAGATGGAGTACTGACCCCGAAATTGTTCAATATTATAAAAACTATTGTGCGGTACTAAGAAAAGTTATTAAAAAGTCCAGAAGCATGTGTATCATGTCTGAGATCAGTAACTCTGATAATAAAATTAAAGCAATTTGGAATATTATTGAAAGGGAAACAGGGCAACCAAGAGCACAGGAAGACTTTAGTGCAATAAAATTGAATGACAAGTGCACTAACAAACAATCAGAAATTGAAATATTTTGAATAATCATTTTTTAAATGTTGTGGAGAAAATAGGATCTAGATCTTCACTAGAAGAGGCAAGGCTATTAATAGAAGAGGCCATACCTGCACAGTTTGAAACAGCTGTAATTCCACCAACCTCTCCCTCTGAAATCAGTAAAATAATAAACTCACTGAAAAGTAAAAGCTCTTACGGAATTGATGGCATTTCCAGCAAAGTACTTAAAGCTTGTTCCCCACAGATAAGTAGAATTCTCAGCCACGTATGTAATAGCTCTTTGGAGCAGGGTGTTTTCCCTGATAGACTGAAATATGCCATTGTAAAACCATTGCATAAAAAGGGGGATATGTCGGATGTCAACAACTACCGCCCAATCTCTCTTCTGACAGCTCTATCAAAAATTTTTGAGAAAGTAATGTATTCAAGAGTAGCCTCCCATATTTGTAAAAATAAAGTACTAACAAAATGTCAGTTTGGTTTTCAGAAAGGCTTTTCAACAGAAAATGCTATATATGCTTTCACTGATCAAATATTAAATGCTCTGAATAACCGGACATCACCCATTGGTATTTTTTGTGATCTCTCAAAGGCCTTTGATTGTGTAAATCATGGAATTCTTTTAGATAAGCTAAATCATTATGGTTTGAGTGGGGCAGTGCACAAATGGTTTAATTCATACTTAACTGGAAGAATGCAGAAAGTTGAAATAAGTGGTTTGTGTAATGTTAAAACAGCTGATTCCTCAAACTGGGGTGCTATCAAGCACGGGGTCCCACAGGGTTCGGTCTTAGGTCCTTTACTGTTCTTGATATACATTAATGACTTACCATTCCACATTGATGAAGATGCAAAGTTAGTTCTTTTTGCTGATGATACAAGTATAGTAATAACATCCAAAAACCAAGAACTAAGTGATGTAATTGTAAATGATGTTTTTCACAAAATTATTAAGTGGTTCTCAGCAAACGGACTCTCTTTAAATTTTGATAAAACACAGTATATACAGTTCCGTACAGTAAATGGCACAACTCCAGTAATAAATATAGAATTTGAACAGAAGTCTGTAGCTAAGGTAGAATTTTCAAAATTTTTAGGTGTGTCCATTGATGAGAGGTTAAACTGGAAGCAACACATTGATGGTCTGCTGAAACGTCTGAGTTCAGCTACGTATGCTATTAGGGTTATTGCAAATTTTGGTGATAAGAATCTCAGTAAATTAGCTTACTATGCCTACTTTCATTCACTGCTTTCGTATGGCATCATATTCTGGGGTAATTCATCGTTGAGTAGAAAAGTATTCATTGCACAAAAACGTGTAATCAGAATAATTGCTGGAGCCCACCCACGGTCATCCTGCAGACATCTATTTAAGGATCTAGGGATCCTCACAGTAACCTCACAGTATATATATTCCCTTATGAAATTTGTTGATAATAATCCAACCCAATTCAAAAGTAATAGCAGTGTGCATACCTATAACACCAGGAGAAAGGATGATCTTCACTATGCAGGGTTAAATCTGACTTTGGCACAGAAAGGGGTAAATTATGCTGCCACAAAAGTCTTTGGGCACCTACCAAACAGCATCAAAAGCCTGACAGATAGCCAACTAACATTTAAAAATAAATTAAAAGAATTTCTAGATGACAACTCCTTCTACTCATTGGCTGAATTTTTAGATATAAAGTAAGTATAAAAAAAAAACTTAATCATTAGTGTCATGCAATATTTTGTGTAATGTAATTTCTTGTACAGACATCTTTTATTAACCTGACACGTTCCACATCATTACGAAGTGTCGTATTCATGATCTATGGAACAAGTATTAATCTAATCTAATCTAATCTAATCTCTACTTCTAAGTAGAAATATTTTAAAAGTTTTCTGCCCCAATACATTGTAGAAGTATTATATGATTTAAGTCCTAGCTCTTTACAGTTTATTTTCTTCATATCCTGATATTTATATTGGAGTGTCATGGAATGTTTTTCTCTGTCTCTTGGTATCTCCACAATTTCTCATAATTTGATGTGGTAGGTGTTAAATTCTCCAGGATGCAATGCGTCACTTGCGGTACAATACTTTGTGCATTGTCCTGTGATTGTGGTGGTGGGGGAGTAAAGGTTGGGTGTATAACATTCCACAAGCTGTGTCTGTGCTGCCTAATGAGTGATGTCAAATAACCAGCATGTCAAGGAGTTCAGCTAGCAATATCTGGATTCAGACATGGTAAACTATCCAGAGACTAGACAGTACAATTTATTATGGTAACTTTTGCCAGTGCTTTGTTGACCATAGTTAGCCACCCACAATGTTAGGATATTGTGCAATGCAGAGGACAAGAATCTTGGCTTACTGTCTGAATTGTGAAGAAGCAAGAAATATTTATTTTGAAAACCATGGCTTAACTAGTTACATCATTATGTTGATGGTTATAGTCATCGCTGTACTCGGATTTGTTACATGAATTTGTTATACCGTGTTTCTCATCATTTCTTACATGAATTTATACCGCTTAGTGGCAAAAATGGATTGTACTCGAGCAGGCATAAATCTTGAAATCACAATAACAGTTAATAAAGAAAGACAGTTGCAAACAGAATTTGCTACCATAAATATTGTGTAGAGGATGTGAACCATTTTCTCAAAAAGTTTGAGTAATAACTGTGTTATATGTGTGTGCAAAATGTTTTTTTAATCTTATGACAGTAATCATATTTTAAATGAAATAGGCCTGAATGAGAATGTTCATGTGGGTTTGAATGAGCAAAATTAGTGGACTCTGTGTGAGACATTGTAAGTTCAATTTTTGAATAAAACTTTTTTGCAGTTTTGCATTTTGAGGGAAAGTGTCTGTTAACTAAATTATTCTTTCAAAAATTCTATATGCTGATTTTGGTGACAGAATCAGTTTGTGGAATTGTAAATCCAGATGAGGAATTTATTTTAAAATTTGTTCATCGAAGTACAGAACTGAATATTTTTTTCTAGGTTCTCTATACTCTGATTACCTTTGGTGTTACGTGGGACTGGACCGTTCCTTCTGTGCTTGATCCACCAGATAGTCTTTTTCGAATAAGACTTGTCTGTGTGCTCCTTGAAACTTGTGGCCAGTACTTTGTTAGTGGTATGAGCAAGAAGAAACTTGATATGTTCCTTGTGTACTTTCAGGTAAGAAAAACTGGTGGGAAACACCCATGACCCATGACTGGAACACATGAATAAAGTTTGTGAAGTATAATATTGCTTATTCAGTGTGTATGTATGCTCAATTAGTTTTCTTCTTTGGTTCCTTTTTGGTGAAATTGTAGATACAAATACATTTATTGATACAATAGCTGAGCAGAAAAACTTTATTTGTTGCAAATTTTTGGATTTTCAGAGCCAGGCACAATTTTTTTCTGGCATAAAGAGATGAGTGAATTAATGTAAGCCTGTGCTTGTAAATTACTGCCACCCACAAAGTCATTAATAATTATGCAGTATATGGAGCTCCAAATTTTCAATCATATTTATTATAATACCATCTGAAGAGGGGCAGCAGCATTTCCCATAGTTGCAATGATTGATTGAGCAGACCTTTTAACATTAGCCAACATGTCTTTGCTGTGCTGGTACTGCAAAAGTCTGAAAGCAAAGGGGAAATACAGCCACTGCTTTTCCTGAACACATGCAGATGTACTACATGACTTGATGATGATATCCTTTTGGGTAAAATATTCAGGTGGTAATATAATCTCCCATTAGGACCTCCAGTTGAGGACTACTCAAGAGGCTGTCATCATGAAAACTAAAACTGGTATTCTGTTGGCAGGAGCATGAAATGAAATGTTAGCTCCCTTAATGAGGCAGGTTGGTTAGAGAGTTTAAAAATGGAAATTGATAGGTTGCAGTAGGATATAATGGAAATTAGTGAACTGCAATCACAGGAAGACCAGGACTTCCGGCATGTGAATACAGGGCTACAAATACAAAATCAAGTAGGAGTTGTGCAGGAATATATTTACTAATGAATAAGAAAAGAGAAATGAGGTTAAGCGTATATGATCAACGTTGTGAATGCATTGTAGTACCCAAGATAGAAATGAAGCCAACGCCCACCATAATACTAACGTCTGCTAGCTACCTTCCTGTGTAGCCATGCGTGTTAACGTGACCGCTTCTGGAACAGGGAAGTATGTCAGCCCTGGATCAATCTGGCCTGGCTACTGCACGACAAAGGGTCGGTGTGCTGGCCAGCCTGGATGTGGTTTTTAGACAGTTTCCCCACAGCCCACTAGTTGAATACTGGGCTGGTTGTCATGTTCCATCTCAAATACATGCTGTGCAAGCATGTAGCAGACTTTCTCGCACTTGCACACAGAAGTTCATCACTATGCTGACAGACTGGATACACAGCTAGTGCCGTGCAGGGTTAATAGGAGACCGACAATCTCCACTGTTTGGTCTCCTTGGAACACTTACTCAGCAGCAGTTTTCTAGATCTGCAGATGATGATGAGGTTAAAAAAATTTATGAAGAGATATTAACCAGTTAATTAAGGAAGATGGAAATTGAACTGTGTTAGGGAAATTGAAATTCTTTGATAGGAAGGAAAGGGAAGCTTCCAGGCAGAATTTTGTGCAGAGCATAATTTAATCATTGATAGCACTTTGTTTAAGAATCGAGAAAGAAGGTTGTTTACATGGAAGAGAGCTGGAGACTAAAAGGTTTCAGATAAATTTTAGACTGAAAAACATTTCCAGAGGCAATTATGAATTCTGACTAAAATTTATTGGTTATGAACTGCAAATTAAAATTGGAGAAACATGGGAAGTTGCACAGTTAGATCTAAATAAATTAAAAGCATAAAAAGTTTTAGTGGAAAGGAATACAATATAAGTTGAATGGGTAGCTTTGAGAGATCAAATAATTCAGGCAGCAGAGGATCAAATAGGCAAAAAGACAAGGTCTAGTAGAAATCCATGGATAACACAGGAAATATTGAACTTAATTGACGAAAGGGGTTAATACAAAAATGCAGCAAGTGAAGCAGGCACAAGAGAATATGTAGATGTTTAAAAAATGAATATTGTGGAAAACATCTGGTAAAATGTAAATAGTTTTAGGAGTAAAAGAAATCACCCACTGAATATCAGAAGTGTTTGTTAAGAGGCTGACACAAAAGAGAAAGAAAACTTGGTAGCCCTCCAGATCAATCCTTTTTCAAGATGCACAGCACACACACACACACACACACACACACACACACACACACACACACACACACACACTTGCGCACACACATGTGCCCCTACAGTGGCAGCTGGATACACAATGCTGTGATTGCAGTTCAGCAGGTGGACTAGGTGGGGTGAGGATAGTGACAGGTGAGGTGGGTAGAGGAAAGGAGAGGCAGGAAGCAGGAAGGTGAATTGGAGGAGTATAGCTTGCAGCTTGGAGGGAGGCAGCTTGTTTGCTGGCTGTGAATGTGGGATGGGGGGTGGCAGGTGTACAGGCTGGGAATGTGATGCACAGGTGCCAGATCTGCTGGAAAAGGGTGCATGATGGTGACATGGAGATGTGAATTTGGGGAGGGGGTGATAGAATGGTGGTAGGGGAACTGTTGGAACTGTGGATCAACTGAGATTGAGGCTAGGAAGGTAATGGGAGTGAAGACTGTGTTGCAAGGATAGCTTCCATCTGTGTAGTTAAGAAAAGCTGGTGGGGAAGGTAAGGATTCAGGTGGCCCAGGTGTTGTGAATCAGCAATTGAAATCTTGAAATCGAGCATGGCGTACTCAGCTGCATGTTGTACCACCGGACAATTGACTTTATCGTGGCCACAGTTTGGTGGTGGACATTCATTGTATTAGACAGCTGGTTTGGTGCCATATTGACATAAGAAACTGTGCAGTGATTGCAATACAGTTAGTATATGACATGGGTGCTTCCACAGGTGCCTCTGATGAGCAAGGATAGTCCTGTGACGGGTCTGTAGGTGGAACTGCTTTGTGGGTAGACTCAGCAGCTCTTGTATGTGGGTCTTCCACAGAGATACAATCCCTGTGGCAAGGTGTTAGAAGGGGCGTGGGGATGTTGTGTGGGTTTTGTGGGCAATGGAATACCTGTTTAGGAACGTTTGGAAAGGTATTGGGTAGGATTTCCCTCATTTCCGCATATAATTATAGATAATGAAAGACCTAACAAAGGATATGGTTCAGTTGTTACAGCCCAGGATAATATTAGCTGATTTTTGAGGGAAGTGCCAGAATTGAGGGTGTCTGAGAATATGGAATGGGAAATCTTGGTCAGGGGGCAGGCTACTGCCTGTCTGTGAAAGCCCTTGTCAGACCTCTATGAGCAAGGAATTTTATTATTATTATTATTATTTTAATTTTTATTTTTGTGGAAGGTATGACAGGTACTGTTGGTGGCTAGTGGGTTTAATGTGGACCGAAGTGTATCCGGAGCCATCAGAGCAGGGGAGGTCAACACTGGGTTGAGGAGGACCAGGTGAAGCAGATGTGAGAGGTGTTGAGGTTGTGGAGGAATGAGGATAATTTGCCTTTGCCCTGGGTTCAGGTCATGAAGATATCATCAATGAACCTGAGCCAGCAAAGGGTTTGGAGTTTTGAGGCTAGGAAGATTTTCTCCAGATGGCCCATAAAAAGGTTGACATAGGAGGGTGCCCTGGGGGTGCCCATGGCTCTGCCACAGATTTGTTTATATACTTTTCATGAACAAGAAGTAGTTGTATGTCATGATACAGTTGGTAAGGTGTATGAGGAATGAGGTTGTGGGTTCGAAGTGTGAAAGATGGTGAACAAGGGAGTGTTCAATTGCAGTAAGGCCATGGATGTGAGGAATGTTGGTTTATAGGAAGATGACATCAAAAGAGATGAATAAGGATACAGGAGGTAAAGGGGTGGGGGTGACAGTGTGCAAGTGAAGGAAGTTGTTAGTACCTTTGATGTAAGAGACAAGGTTTTGGGCAATTGGTTGGAGGTGTTCCACATGTGCATAGATACTCTGCAAGGCACCGTATGGTGTGTTGCCGAGGGTACCTTGCAATACCACTAGTCATTACCTTTCCTCTTCCACTCCTGAATAGAGCAAGGGAAAAATGACTGTCTATACGTTTCCCTACGAGCCCTAATTTCTCGTATCTTATCTTACAATGTATTTGGTGGCAGTAGAATTGTTTGGGTATGGTGATGGCAGTAGATTTGCTTGGCAGTAAGCTGCAAATGTGGTTCTCTAAATTTTCTGAACAGTGTTCCTTGTTAAGAACATCGCCCTCCCTCCAGTGATTCCCATTCGAGTTCTCGAAACATCTCTTTAACACTAAAATGTTATTTGAACCTACCGGTAACAAATCTAGCAGTCTCCCTCCAAATTGCTTCAATGTCTTCCCTTTAAGGATCCCAGACACAAGAATGTCACACCAGTGTTCTATATGTGGTTGCCTTTACAGATGTACCACACTTTCCTCAAGTTCCCCCAACAAACCAAAGTCAATCATTCGCCTTCCACACGTGCTTTTCCATTTCATATTGCTTTGCAGTGTTATGCCCAGATATTTGAAGAACCTGACGGTGTCAAAGGAGGACACCACTAATGCTGTATCCGAATATTACAGGTTTGTTCTTTCTATTCATGTGCATTAACTTTCATTAGTCTACGTTTAGAGCTATCCGCCTTTCATCATACCAGCTAGAAATTTTGTGTAAGTCATCTTGCATCCTCTTACAGTCACTCAACTTCGATGCCTTACCACACACCACATCATCATCAGCAGCAGCAGCATACGACTGCAAATTGCTGTCCACCCTGTTCACCAAATCATTTATGTAAAACAGTGAACGACAGTGGTGCTGTCCCACTTCCCAGGGGCACTTCTGATGATTCCCTTGTCTCTGATCACTACTCACTTTCAAGGACAATGTAGTAGGTTCTATAACTTGAGAAGTCTTTGGGCCATTCAGATATCTGGGAACCTGTTCCATATGCTCGTACCTGCGTTATCAGTCTGCAGTGGGGTACTGTGTCAAATACTTTCCAGAAATCTTGAAATATAGAATCTGCCTATTGCCCTTCATCTATAGTTCACAGTAATATCATGTGAGAAAGGGGCATGCCACGATTTGCATGACCGATTATTTCTAAAACATGCTGATTCATGGACATATTTTCTCAGTCTCTAGGGTTCGATAGAAAATCAAAGTCAGGGATAATGGTCTGTTCTTTTACCCTTCTTATATACAAGCGTCAACTGCACTTTTTCCAGTCATATGGAACTTTGTGCTGGGTGAGAGGTTCACGATAAATGTATGCTAGGTAAGGGGCAAACACTGAAGGTGAAAAATCGAATTGGAATTCTATCCTAACCTGCTGACTCATTTTCTTTCAAATCTTTCAGTTGTTTCTCTATGCCAGGTATGTTTATTACTATGTCATCCATATGAGAGTCTGTCCAGTAGTCAAATGACGATGATTGTACGATCACCCTGCATGAACAATTTCTCGAACACAAAATTTAAAACTTGGTCTACGGTTTTGCTATCTTCAGCTGCCACACAAGACTGGTCTACAAGGGACTGGATGGAAGCCTTTGACAGGCTGAGCAATTTTACATAGGGTTCTAATTTTCTTGTCAAGGTATGACAGTGGCAGATATATGATTTGCACATAGATCATTTCACATGCGCATGAATCTCTGCTATCCATAGATTTTTATCATTTGTGTATTCTCTTTTGAACGGAGAGTTCAACAGCCTCTGCTACCCCAACTGAGAATTGGTTTTGAGGTGCTTAGCAGAGCAATCAAAGAGAATGACATTAAAGGTTAATGGGATGCGGTGGAAACAACCTATGCACAGACTGCTGAAGAAATTTCTTGAAACAAAGGAGCATGGCATACAAGACTGGATCTATGGCCATACAATACAGCAGAAGAGAAAGCCAAAACTCCAGTTAAATTGTGCACAGACAAGGAAAGTAAAATAAGAAATTCAACAGGAACTCTGTATATTAAATAGGATGGTGAAGAGGAGTTTCAGAAAAGATAAGAGAACCTTTATCAATAATCTTGCAGCTAACAGAGGTGATAACAAGACACTATATAACATCACAAGGAAACTGTCAAATAAGAAATTTGGGTTTGATACGCCAATCAAGGACAAGCAAGGAAAACTAATCACAAAATGAGAAGACCAAGTCCACAGGTGGAAACAACATTTTGAGAATGTTCTGAACAGTGGAAGTGCAGATGACAGTGTAACTCAGCTGAATGTGGATGGGGAAGGACTCCCACAAGATATGTCAATTAACTTAGAACCCACCACCCAAAGAAGAAATTGCTAAAGCAGTTCAGCAAATAAAAACTGTGAAAGTTCAGGGCTTGGACAACATCAGCCCAGAGTTACTTAAAGTAGATCCCTCTATAACAGTTTTACACCCACTCCTGACAGCCATATGGACGAATGAAAATGTACCAAATGATTGGAATAGAAGCTTGCTCATCAAGTGCCCCACGGAAGGAGACCTATTGGTTTGTGATCATTGGAGAGGCATCATTCTGCTGTCAATCCCAAGCAAGATCCTCTAGTGAATAATCCTAAATAGGATAAAAGCATACGTAAAAACAAGCAGAACTTAGGAAAGGTCACCAGATAAACACCTTGACAATAATAGCTGAACATTCATATGAATACCAGTCATCGCTTTAGATGCTGTTTGTAGACTTTGAATAGGCCTTTGACAGTATAATTAGAACAAAAATATGGAGCTCACTGCAAACTTTTGGAATTTCCTAGAAAATAATTTATCTTGTCAAGTGCTCGTATGAAAACTACACTTGTCAGGTTCAACATCAAGATCTGCTTTCAGATCCAATAGCAGTGAAAACAGGAGTTGAGCAAGGCTGCATGCTCTTGCCAATACTATTTAATATAGTACTGAATCTTCTAATTGTGCAGGCAATGGATAAAGTGAGAGGAATAAAATGGAGGAGTGGAACACATCTAGAAGACCTAGATTTTGCAAATGACCTTTGCCTTCTGTTCCACAGCCTCAGTGACATGAAAGATAAACTACAAGATATGAAATATGCGGCGAAGGAAGTCAGTTTGAAAATTAATGCCCATAAAACAGAAGATGTGCAGCCAAATGATAACAACACCACAAATCTTAAGCTTGAGAGTCAGATAATCCAAAGGGTGGGTAAGTTTTGCTACCTTGGAAGTGTGATTACACCATTTGGTGGTGCAACAGAGGACATTAACAGCTGCTTCAACAAACACAAAGGTGCTTTTACAACTCTCTGTTTTATCTGGGGATCGAAGGAAATAACATTGAGTACCAAACTGCTGATATTTGGAAGTAATGTAAAATCTGTGCTTCTATATGGATGTGAAACATGGAAAGTGACAAAGCAGCTAATCCATAAGCTGCAGACATTCAAAAACAGATGCCTGAAGAACATTCTGGAGATATTGTGGCCAAACCCCATCTCCAACTAAACACTCTGGGAAAGAACCAGCCAGAAGCCAATTGAGCTGCAAATAAGAAGCAGGAAGTGGAGATAGTTAGGAAATACACTTAGGAGACCAAATGAACATATTGTGAAGGAAGCACTTTATTGGATCCTGCAGGGGTGACAGAGATTAGGCAGGCCCAAAATGACGTGGAAACTATCAGTTGAAGCAGGTCAACAGCAAGCAATAGAATGGGAAGAAGTGAAAATAATAGAAGACAGAACAAGATGGCAATCCTTTGTTGAAGCCCTATATTCAACATAAGGAGTTAAAGGAATTAATTAATTTAATTGATTAATGTGAAAGAAAAAGGAAAGACATTAAATTTGAATTGGAGTGAAGTGCGAGGAGGGGTTGTTGGATCTGGAGATGAAATGTAGTGATTAGTTCCTAGGAGAGTGTTAAATCTGTGATCCATTGGTAGTGTTGTTTATAGTGGCACAACATGCTGATTTCAATGGCTGTTTCACTGAAGTACACAGATTGGAGCTATCCTTTCAATGCACTATTCACTCCCCTAACCCTCTTGGCCTCAGTCTCCGTGAACCTACTGTCCCCACACCCGTCACTGAAAAGTTTTCTCTTCCTCTGTCCTAATTCCCATCTCCATGTCATATTCATTATGTGCCAGCTCTCTCCTTCCCTCTATCCACCCCACTCGATTCATCACCACCCCACCCAGTACACCTGGCGAACTGCAATCATGGCATTTTACATCCAGCCAGCACTGTGTAGGGGCACGTGTGTGTGTGTGTGTGTGTGTGTGTGTGTGTGTGTGTGTGTGTGTGTGTGTGTGTCTCCTTTCCCCCCCAAAACAGTAGAAAAAAATGAGATTGACGAAGTGGACAATGTTGTAGCAGGAATGGTTATAGGACAAATGTGAGGCTGCAGAATCTAGATGAATATGAGATTGGAGATATCATACTGTGAGAAGATTTTGACAGAGCACTGAAGGACCCAAGTTCCTTCAGAAGTATTGAGATCCTTGGGAGAGCCTGCCATGATAGAATCCCACCTAGTGTGCAAGATGCATAAGGCTGACAAAATACCCTCAGAATTCAAGAAGAATGTAATAATTTCATAGAAGGGAGTACAATTAAGTGTGATTAGTACTGAACAATCAGTTTAATAAGTCATGGTTGCAAAATACTGACACAAATTATTTACAGAAGATTGGAAAAATTGGTTGTAGCTGACTTGAACAATAAATTTGAGTTCTGGGTAGGCTTAGGAACCCGCAAGGCTATACTGACCTACGCATTTTCTTATAAGATTGACTGAATAAAGACATACCTACATTTATAGCATTTGTAGACTTGGAGAGAAATTTTAACAGTGTGGGCCAGAAAGCACCCTAGAAGTTCTGAAGGTAGCAGGGATAAAATACAGATAAAAAATGGTTATGGATAACGTCTATAGAAGACATTTTACTGATGTAAGAGTTCAAGGACATGAAAGGAAAAAGTAGCTGAGAAGGGAGTGAGTTAGGGTTTCAGCCTATCCCCAATATTATTCAGTTTGTACATTGAGCAAGTGGTAAATAAAACCAAGGAGAAATTTGGAAAGTTCAGGGAATGGAGTTAAAAACTATGAGATTGGCCAGTGACATTGTAAATATATCAGAGGACAGCAAGGAAATTGAAAGAGCAGTCAAGTGGAATGAATATTTCCCCAAATTTGCTTTTCCATACACAAATGGTGTGAATGAAGAGTGAGTCTCTGTAAACTTTTGTATCAGCTCTAATTTTTTTAATATTATTTTCTTGTTGTGATCATTTCAAAAGGTGTCTATGGAAAAACTTAAATCTTTCTTGTCTCTTCTTCGAACGTATGGAATTTTAAGCGCAATCCTCTCCATGATTTACAACATCCCTATTTAAAACACCTGCCTCTGGACTTTGATGAACCTTTCGGTTTTGATAACTCATACTAAAGAATGCTTGACAAAAAGTGCCTCTCTCCTTGAATCTGTCATCACCCCCCCCCCCCCCCCTTCTCCTCACCCTACTTCCTCTATTAAACCTTTCTTTCAGGGACCCCAGACTGGTTCGTAATACTCACCCATCATTTGTATGACTGTTTCACAAGCCACTTATTTCTTGAATGATTTACACTTCCTTGGAAATCTTCCACTGAAACTCAACCTGACACCTGCTTTTCATATGACTAGTTTTATCTGGATGTTCCCCTGCAGGTCGCTCGACACCTGCTTTTCATATGACTAGTTTTATCTGGATGTTCCACTGCAGGTCGCTCTAGAGCCATACTCATATATATTTTATATTTGTTACTGTTTTCAGTAATTTATCACCAATAGTGTAGTCAAACAGTTGTGAGATTTCCTGCCAGTGAGTTACCTTAGGTTTAGGCCAGGGAGGTTACGGGAGCAAAGGATGTGCTGTAAGAATAGATAGCTCACATCTGCGTAGGTCAGAAAAGCTGGTTGTGGTGGGGAGGATCCAAATGGCATAGGTTGTGAAGCAGCCATTGAAATCTTGCTTGTTGTGCTCTGTTGCATGTTGTGCCAGTGGGTGGTCCATCTTGTTTCTGGCAACAGTTTGATGGTGGTCATTCATTCATGTTGAGAGCTAGTTGGTTGTCATACCAGTGTAAAATGCTGTACAGTGGTTGCAGTGGAGCTGGTATATAACAGCTGCTCTCATAGGTGGTCTGGCCTTTGATGGGGTAGGATAAGCTTGTGACAGGACTGGAGTAGGAGGTGCTGGGTGGATGGATGGGGCAGGTCTTGAGTCTGGGTCTTCCACAAGGGTATGATCCCTGTGTCAGTGCATTGGGGGTGGGATTGGGGTAGAGATAAGGATGACTAGGATGTTGTGGAAGTTTGGTGGACAGGGATCACCACTCTGGGAAGAGGTGGCAATATCATGGGTAGGAGGTCCTTCATTTCAGGGCATGATGATAGATAGTCAAAGACCAGATGGAGGACGTGATTCAGTCATTCCATTTCCAGGTGATATTGGGTGACAAGGGGTATGCTTGTTTATGATTGTTTCTAGGGATGGATGTGAAGATCAGGTGTGTGTCGGGGATATGGTGTGGGAGATCTGCTTGTGTATTAGATCTGGGGGTATTACCTGTCTGCAGAGGCCTTTGTGAGGCAGCTGTCAAAGTGCAGGTACTGTTGGTGGTTGGTGTGTTTGATGTGGACTTAGGTGTGGATGGAGCCATCCAAGAGGATGAGATAGACATCTAGGGAGCATGATGATGGATGGAGGAGGACCAGGTGAAGTGGAGGAGGTTTTTATAATCTTAGACTTCTATAGCTACGATTAACTAGGATTAGTGGTATTAATACCTGTAGATGTACTAATTGGAATATGTTAACATAACCAAATTTTCTTATCTTAACAGCAGAATCTCTAACTTTTCATGCCTGGATTCACGTAAGATTAGCTTCTGGCTTGAGTTTCGTAAATTCTGTAAACTTTATTATAGGCTTTGATAAGTGCTACATAAAATCCTTTTTGTAGCATAGATTGTTAACCTGCCACCTGAATATTGTAACCACTTGAAAATACTAACCTGCCTGTGTCTGTGAGTCTTCAGTATACAACAAAGCAAAAAAAATTGCTAGATTGATCAGTCACAGGTAACTACAGCATTTACTGTACACTTTCAAATTGCATTTTAACTATCTCCATGTATGGGTATAGATTCTAATTAGCTTTGTTAATTGCAGAGTGTACATATCCTCGTTTCATCATCTGAACATTTAATTCACATTTGTATCAACTCCAAATGTGTTTGTACAGAGCAACATAAGCATTTATTCTGTTACCATATATGTGCAATTGACATTGATTTCAGCATTATTACTGGTTTAAATACTTACATCCTGTGTGGACCACTGAGCAGCCATTTCCAGTTGGGATAAGCCATATGGTTAAGGAAACTATCACAAACCTGCGCCGTAATATACACTTGTTTAATTCATTGGAAGAAGCAGAAGAAGCAGTTATCAAGTTGCGTGCTGAACAGGAGGCAAATCTTGGACCTTTGCAAAAATTTTGGCAAGGCTCAAATAATGCTGATGATACTACTTCACAAGGCAGCATTGGTGACAATTCTGTGGAATTTGATGATGAATCAGAGCAAGGTGCTTCAGATTTGGACACAAGTCAAGAAGACCTGGATGCAGATGATGGAGCATCAAGTGGGATATCAGGGCTTTCTGAGCTTGTTATTCCAGGTAACTTTCATAGCAACTTGCATGTGAATTTCTATGCAAAGTTGTGTTTAATGGCAGAATAGTGTCAAAGAGAGTAGAATATAGTTTGTAGTGGGAGACAAAAATTTTCTCTACCTAAAGAATGGCTCAAGGTCATGTTTGATTCAGGGGTAGATACCAGATTTTCATTCTTTCTTCCATTTTATATTTCATTTTGTTACTGTGATTCCAGTCTTGTAGCATCATGTCGCTTCTTTCACCTTTCATTGGTATCTACTTTGTGGCACAGTAGTTACTGAAGGATAGCCACAGTGTTTTGTGCTGAATATTGTATAGGACATACCTGTTAACAAAACATGTATAATAGTGCAACTGATTATTTCCAACCTGTGGTTTTTTTACTGCACATTACCTTTCTTGTTGGGAGGGTATGGAAAGAAAACAGTAAAACTGTATTAAGTTGTGAGAGATAATTGTCACTTAGAGAGGCCAAAAGAATGATTAAATTTAAAAAAAAAAAAAAAAAGGTAAGCTATGCGGCAGGTAAAGATGGAAAAGTAAATGGAAAAAGGCTCTAATTCAATGTGTGGTGATACATTAACTAAAACTGAACATTCACTGCAGCATGTAATCTGACAAATCCTGCTGATATTCATTACATACTAAAGCAAAGTTGCCTTAATACAAAGCCTCATTTATTTAGTGGCAATGAATAAGAAATGATGACTATGAACTTATTGTGAAGAACTGAATACCCCCATATGTGTGGCCTTTCGAGCACATGCTTACATTTTCACATATCACATAACTGAAGCTTGTGTTGTGTCTGCATAACGTGGCACAAGATTCAATTGTATGATATGAAATTGCCACAGTATATTAAAATGAATCTTATGTAACCTGTAGCTGCCTATTCTTGATTAGAACTAGACAGATTATCTTTAAACTTCAGCATCTAACTTCTCTCCTTCCGTTGATGTCATCCTGTGTTTGTGTTTGATGCCCATATTACTGTCTAACTGTAGCTTTATGCCAATATTTCTCCAGCATATTTGCATTTGTTGCAGTCATACATGGTAGTATGCAATTTAAAGGGAAGCATTTGTTTCCATCTTTAGGTGAAGATTCATACTCAGTTGATGGTACATATGATCTAATGTGTGAGAACATCAAAGATGAAAATTATTCAGAAATGCAGAACACTTTTGATATTGGAGATACAACCATGGGAAGATCTGATGTGCACATACAATCTGAGGTAAGTAACACACTATTGTTTGTAATGGATTCTGAAATCAACATTCTGGAAACGGTTTAATTTGTTGAATTTAACTTTTCCAGAAAACTGATGGTTGTCTTGCACCTAGGCTGGTGGAGTGTCCAGAAGATGATGAATTTTTGAATGCATTTGAACGTATGGTCTCTGATAACATCCAAGATAGGTTACAAGAAACAATAAAACCACAACAAGTTGACATATCTGTTCCACTCCACATAAAAGGAAGCTCAAAAAAGACATATGGTTAGTATATAACAAAGATGTAACGTTTCCATTACATTTATATGATGTAAGCTAGGAGTATTGGAATTATGTTTGCTCACTGACATTATATTTCACCCTCGTTCAGGTGTGTGAATCTGATTACAGTGGCAGGAAATCTGAAATCTCTGACTCATATCTATAATGGCCTAGTTGAAGTAGTTGGTCCTGCACATGTTGTTATAATGAACATACAGAACACTCTAAATTTCATTGTGGATGTTGTGATGAGCAAAGGTGCTATGAACATTGCTACATTTTATTAACAGACCAAAAACTGTGAATTCATGAGCTTACAGTGAGCTAAGATTATCAAAAATATCAACTCTTATCGTGTTAAAACAGGTGCCTTGGTGACAACATTTGACTTTCTAAAATTACTTGAATAGATCAGAAAACTGATGTGTGTGTCTTAATAAAATGTCTTTTGTATCTGGAATGGAATGAGAAGCTTTAAAGATCAGGAACATGGCCTG
The DNA here is from genome assembly GCF_023897955.1 of Schistocerca gregaria. Classification (NCBI taxonomy): domain Eukaryota; kingdom Metazoa; phylum Arthropoda; class Insecta; order Orthoptera; family Acrididae; genus Schistocerca; species Schistocerca gregaria. Next base: position 154,872,880 of record NC_064931.1, on the reverse strand, counting down.
TAAAGAGCAAAAAAAATGCATCTTAGCCACACAAATAAGGCACATAATACTCATACCACGAATCTGCATAACCTTTCTGTATATCTTCTGATGTGAAGTAGAGACTGTCCACTCTTTGTGTCAGAAAATGTGATGATGGATGGAGATGGGAAAGCTGCTGCTCAGCATTATCACATCAGCTCAAGAAACACCAATTTTTAAAAAGGTCGCATCATAACCTAGTTTTGCTGTGGCTGTACAGACTAAAAGCCTGTCAGTGCAGATATATTTGTGGAGATGTTACTTCATGCAAGCTAGTTGTTTTTGCACCCTAAATCAAAACAAAACAAGCAAAACAATACTTCATGCAAGCTTACCCTTGCTCCTTGGCTGATGTATTGAAGAGTAATAAAGCTGCAGGCCCACCAGTTGTATGCAAATTCTACATGGCTTTTTTCGAAGCCAAGCTAGATTACAAAAAAATCTGACGTTCAGCTAAAATCAAACAATGAAAAATCCAGGATAAATAGAGTAATGACAATATTATGGAAATGATAGATTGCTACTCACCATATGGAGGAGATGAGTCACAAACAGGCATAACAGGAAGACTGCTAAACATGTGAGTTTTGAGCTAAAGGGCCTTCTAAAGTGGAGGGGAGGGGGGACAAACAAAAACACACACACACACACACACACACACACACACACACACACACACACACACACACACACACACACTGAAGCAAGTGTGCGCAAGACCACTGTGTCTGGCCACAAGGCCACACTGCGAGCAACTGCACATGATGAGAGAAGCAGTCTGGGTTGTGGGGGTAAAGAGGAGAAGGCTAAGCCAGGGAGAGGACTTGAAAAAGGAGATTTTGAGTGTGTGGGTAGAACAGAAGGCTCTGTACTGCTGGAGTGGGAGAGGGAAAAGTATAGGGAGTGAAGAACATTGACTACTAAAAGTTGATGCCAGAGGGTTGCGGGAACGTATAGTGTAGGTCAGAAAAACTGGTGTTGATAGGAAGGATCCAGATGGCGCTGTCTGAAGCAGTCAGTTCTTCATTTCAATTACTGCACTATGCAGTCTTCTATTCCACCAACGCACCCACAGTCTTTTTGTCACCCTCCTCTACACCCCCCCCCCCCCCCCCCCGAAAAAAAAAAAAAAATTGTCTAACCCTGACACGTTACGTGTGTGTGTGTGTGTGTGTGTGTGTGTGTGTGTGTTTCGTCTACTTCAAAAGACGGCCTTTTGGCCAAAAGGTCTCGTGTTTAGCAGTCTTTCTGTTGTGTCTCTCTGTGAGTCAACAACTCCTCTATGTGATGAGTAGGAATCTATCCTTTTAATAACAAAAGGTCAGTTATAATTTCATACTTAAATTTTATATGAGTGAGATTAAAGTTCTGGTGAACTAGACTGGCAATGTTTCTCATGGTTCACAATGCCAAGTGTCAAGATTGTTGCTTTTAAAAGGCCATAGCCAATTTTCTGTCCTATCTTGACCCACTTGTGCTCCATCTCTAAAGACATTATTCTCAACAAGATATGCCCTAATCTTTCTTTCACACCTAAATATCCCCAAATATTATAAATTTTGCTCATCAACATAAGAATTTAGTGTGTGTTCAAAGTTCTCTCTCTCTAAATTATATATAATCTTGAGAATTGCTCTTAGCGTGCCTTACAATAAACAACCACCACCGATGCTAATATATGCTGAGCACTTGTGCCCTGAGAAATTATATACTAAAAATCACTAACTGATGTTCCATAAATAGTTTTTCACCTACAAAAAATTCAGCTCTGTAACATATAGTGTAATTAAATTAACTGTGTGATTGACATTTGAATTGAAAGACAATTTCGTTGCAACATACTAAAGTTACGAATATTTATACATTTTTTTATTGTCCTATTAGGTTAAGTGCTAGGGCCTGGAGCCATGTAGATAACGGTGCTAGTACTCTTTAATGGCAGCAGTATTAATCCTGGTGCAATGTGAGTACCACAATGATATTCGCAAAAATGTTCAAACATGCACACTTAATACTGAGATGTAACTAAATAATTTTATGTATATAACATGCAATTGAAGGTGAGTATTAAAGTTGTCAGTGATACAGCTGTACTCACACCGTGTGCTCATTTGTGGACTGCTGGGTGAAAAGTGGAACATAACTAAGTAAGAGCAGTTTACTCGAGATTGTGTGTCCACACCATAGGACAGCTACAAATTTGAACCAAACCACAGTGGATTGAACCATGTGAGTATGTGCATGTGGACACCCCCCCCCTCCCCCCCTCACACACACACCTATTAACTTATTCTGTATGCCTCTCACCAGAATGCCTGGTCCATTTCTCACTTTTGTGTAAATCCTTACAGAAAGAGACAACACAGAAAATATATGGAAGAGAGCTGTGATCAGATGATACTCGCTTTGCTGTAGCATCTCTCACAAAGTTGTCCCCCCTCACAGTTGTTGAATTTGAACATGATCATTTATGAAGTTGGCACTTTGCTGAAGTACTATGGGCAGTGCTGAGGATGCTAGTGATGTTGCAATATTGTAATTATTTGATGCACTTGCAAAGTCTAAATCTTCAATGGTGTTGTAACTTCTCTTTTCAGAGCAACTCCAGGAAGAGGAACAAGAGAAAACAAATATGAATTTCGTATTAATGTTGAGAAAGGGCCATAAACAACAGTACAAAAATTTGGCAGTGCCTGTTGATTCAGAAATGGCATTGAACCTAAAGAACAGGGAGGAGGTAAAGTCTGAACTTTTTAATATTTGCATAATGTAGTCTTACAACTTGGCTCATAGCTTCTAATCATATTAATTATGAAAAAAGGTTATCACCACTAAAACAGTATTATCTTTTGTAGGCTGAACGTGCAGAAAAAGAGAGAGTAAAGCGTTTGACATTGGACATAAATGAAAGACTGGAAGAAGAAGATTACCAGGAAATGTTGGCACAGGTATGTTTTATATGACCTACGTAGGAAAAATGTAATATATTCATAAGTTTCCTATACTTTTGTATACTGAGATTAAAGAGCTGATGTTTGTTAATATTGGAGTATTTGTATATCTCTTTGAAATGCTATCTGTTGCTCTATGGACACTATCATCTTCCTGAAAAGAATACCGTATACTCCAGTGTTAGTGTTCTGTTGTTTTGAAGGATTATTTATTTGTATTAAAGATAAATACTAATGAGCCATCAAAAGGCACGTTAGCGTGTGCCCAACAGCAGTGTGGCTATTGTTCATTGAGTTGTTATCTTTACTCCATAAATTGTCTGGATTTTCCATTACCATAGATTAATAATTAGTTCATTTTACCGACCCAACCCCACTCCCAAATTCAGATGGTATACTTGCTGAAAGGTTGAAGAATGATTTGAGACACACAGAATTATTGTTGGTGATGACTTCAAACTACCCTGAACAAGGTGGCAAAAGTACATGTTTAAAATTGTTGGTAGGCATAAAAAATAATCCCAAATTGTACTACATGCTTTCTGTGAATTATTTTGAGTAGTTAGTTTAGTAGCCCACGTGAAAAAGTAAGAGGTTGCAGTAACCTGCTGGAGCTCTTAGTCGCAAAGAATCCCAAGCAAATAGTGTATGGCATGACAGCTACAGGAATTAGTGACCACTAGGTTGTTGTAGCAGGATTGAATACTGTAATATCATTTGGAGGTGATCCACTCAGCAGCATTCAACTTCTACAAAGCTGGATACCAGAATTACCACGAGATGTCAGTCCAAATATCAATTAAATGTGGAACAGACAACATTCGTGCCTCCTGAGAACTTTTCTTGTCTGTGGTGCTTAAATCATTTTAAGTTTTATGAAAGTTGTGATATTCAGTTACCTAATGCTGTTCTCTGATTTTTAGTCATAACTCTTTGCAGTAGCCCCTAAATAACATTACCCATAATGCTTAACAAGTTGTCTGGCTGTAGTGTGTGTGTATGTATGTGTGTGTGTGTGTGTGTGTGTGTTAAAAAAATCTAGAAGACATGGTCAGTGTAATTTGGTGTACCAACACGTAACCGGCAAGTATGTAAATCTTTAGAGATGCAATTCACTGTGACAGGTAGAATGGCCACCCGACTGTGTTAGTGGTGTTCACATTTAGTGTTGTTACCAGCCCTGGTAGGATATATATGAGAGCTGTGAACAGCATCAGATGTTGAGTGGTCACTGTAAAGAACACAGAGATGCCCTGTTCTCGTGTGAGACAGCATTATCAGCACCATACAGAGCTTAAAGCAGTCTCACTACAGGTCTCCATCTGGCCATCTAGTCGAATTGTGCATTATCAAAATTTGTGGGGCATTTGGATGGGACAGTGGTCTGCTATTGGAGTACTTGGCAGTGGCCTGCTGTGGACTAGTTGGGAATGCTGGTTCTTAAACATATTCTCACTTCAAATATAATAAATTTCCTTGAGATGGCAAAGATTCTCTCCATGAATCAGCGTGGTCTTACAGAACATCACGCATGCGAAATTCAGCTTGCCCATTTTGTCATATGATATTCTGGGAACCATGGATGAAGGGATGCAGGCAGATTCCATATTCCTAGATTTCCGAAAAGCGGTTGGCACAGTGTCCCATTGCTGACAGTCAATGGAGGTACAAGCATATGGAATAGGTTCCCATATTTGTGAGTGGCTCAAAGGCTTTTTAACTAACCGCAAGGGGCTCACGGCTCTTTCGTGAGATCGTATGCGGCGTACATGGGGCCCCAAGCTATTACAGCCCATTTTTCCTTTCCAGGCTGCACTTTTTTCCCCATGACCCTCCCTCCCCATCCTCACCCCCTCCTTCCCCTCTTTGTGTTTTTATTTACATTGACGTGGGTATTCACATGGTTTCCTGTATTCCTTGTGGTTTTGTTCCCCTTGCCTTTTCTCTGTCATCCCTCCTTTTTGATGTTTTTAGTCTCTTGTTGAGGTTTGACCTCCACTTCTAAATTTTCTCTCCATAGTGTGTACTGTTTTTAGAAGAACTCCCTCCCTAGCACCTAAAGTGTGGATTCCTCTATTCCTCTCCCGTCTTCCTTCCCAGCTGTAGCCCCCCTCCACCCCACCAGGTCACCAGCACATGTAGCCAATCCATGTGGTGAGGCTGTTACGTATTCATCTGGTTCAGCCCCTGACAACACAGGGATCACACATCTGATACCTGAGCTGTTGCCTCCCCATGTATGCCTAGGAGTGGTTGCTTGTCATTCCGGAGTGGCAACGGATGCTGTGCCAGTCAGCCCTCGCTGTGGCTGGATGGCACCCATGGGGGGAGAGCCCCTTATCAGAGTGTGTGGTATCGGGGCAGATACTTTCCATATGAAATGTATGAAGCTCCAAAAATCTGCCTGTTATTCTATGGATCTGTCTTCAATTAGTAATAGATCATTGACTGCTTCTTCTTATGCCCCTGCGGCCTTTGCTTTCCTTCCCTGGCTACACCCTGGGAAGAGGGCCATGCTCGTCAGCTTTGGGGTGAACCCATTCCCCGCTGCCTGCTATGTACTACGATGGATGGGGATACATTCACCATCACAAAGCCATTATTTTTTGTGGAAAATATTGAAGACAAGTTTAGCGATGCACAGTCTCTCAGCAATGTGCAGTCGGGTTCCATGTTGATCAAAACTACTTCTGTAGCTCTTCACACTTGTGATCATCTTGGCCCCTCCATCAGCATCTCCCCCCTCCCTTCCTCTCGGGCTCCTCATTGACCAATTTCTTACGGACCACAACCTGTGCCTTCTTAATGCTGGTTCCCCTACTCATTTTAGTATTACATATGGCACTTTTTGTGCCATTTATATATTTTTTCTCCTCCCCTTCTTCCTTCCTTACATTGGTTGCCACATGATGACCTTTGTGATAGTGATCACTTCCCATTGATTCTCTTGTTCTCTTCCCACCTCCCGATGACCACATTAACCTGCTGGGCTTTCCATCATTCTGATTGGCTTCTATATACCTCCCAGGTCATCTTTCCATCTTCTTTGTCAGGTTATATTAATGGAGTCATCTGTGATACGTCCGATAAGGTAATCCATACTGCTGGCATTGCCATTCCCTGCTTGACAGGTCCTGTTTGCCTTCGACCAGTTGCATGGTGGAGCGTGGCCATTGCTACTACTATCCAAACTCATTGTCGCACCTTGCAACATCTTAAGCGACTGTCATTCTCTGCTGGTCTTATTACCTTTAAATGTCTTTGCGCCAAAGCCCATTATGTGTTGAGAATGCTTTGCTCTCTAGGCCCTTCTGTCCCTTCGTCATGGGTGTGGACTACACTCCGCACACCCCAAGGTTGTCAGTGGCAGTCTTCTATTTTGACCTGCCTTTCCAGGTGGCCATTGTACAGATGCATCAGTTCTTGCAGAACACCTCGTGACCTATTTTGCAAAGACATCAGCGTCAGCCTCCTATCCAGCTGCCTTCTTCCTCCGGAAACAGTGGGCTGAAGCGCCCTGCCTATGTTTTACACCTTGTCAGGTAGAATCTTACAATGAACCTTTTACTGAATGGGAGCTTCTTGTGGCCCTCTCCTCTTCCCATGATTCAGCTCCTGGCCCTGCTCCCACTCATAACCAATTGCTTCAACAACTCAATCCTCCACAACATCAATATCTGCTCCAGGTGTTTAGCTGTATTTAGCTCCAAGGCATTTTCCCCTCTCAATGGAGCGAAAGTATTGTGGTTCATATCCTTAAGCCTGACAAGGATTGATTGTTCCTTGATAGTTACCAGCAATCAGCCTGATCAATGTCCCCTGCAAGTTACTAGAATGTATGGTGGCTCAAATGGGTCCTTGACTCACGGGACCTTTCATCTCCTCACGAGTGTGGATTTTGGGACTGACGGCCTCCAACCTATCATCTGCTTCTATGAGAAACTGCAGTTTGACAGGCATTATTGCAATGCCATCTTTTTGCAGTTTTCTTCGATCTTTGTAAGGCCTACAACAGACTGGCAGCATCACATCCTCCTTATGCTTCATGAATGGGGTCTTTGGGTCAACCTCCCAATTTTTATTTGCCAGTTCTTGTTCCACTGGTTGTTCAGACTCCAGATTGGTACTGTTCTCAGCTCTTTGTGGACCCAGGAGAATGGTGTGCCACAGGGATCAGTCTAACATGTTGGACTTGTGCCTTCTGTCAGATCATTGGTAACCTCTTGCTCTGTACATGGATGGTTTCTGTATTTGGGCAAACTCCTACTTGGTGGCCTCTGCGGGTTGAAAGCCCCAGGGTGCCATTCGTCATGCTTCCACATGGACACTCACACGTCTTTCAATTGTCTCTGGTTAAGTCGCGGGTGGTGCATAACTCAATGTTCTTTGGTTTCTTGCCAACACATCTTGGGGTGCAGATCATTTGACCCTTCCTGCCTAATGAGGCATTAGTTTTGTCTTGTCTGAACTATGGTGTTTAAGCTTATGGATCAGCTGCCCCTTCCACACTGCTCCACTTGGAGCCAGTTCACCATCGCGGTATATGTTTAGCCACCATTGCCTGTCGCACTAGCCCTATCGATAGTCTCGTGGTTGACACTGGGACTCCTCCCCTTTCGATTCAGCAGTCCCAGCTCTTGGTTTTGTATGCAGTCACTGTCTGCTGTTCCCCTGCTCCCCCCCATTCTATTCTATTCTATTCTGTTCTTTTCATGGCTTTGGGCTGTTGCTCGCCCTTGGGTGGGTGTACTGTTTGGGCTCCACCTTGTTTCTCTCCTCTGTGACTTCCATCTCACCTCCTTGTCCTCTTCCCCACGTTCTCTCCTGACCACTACACGTTAGTTAGTTCCTCAGCCATGGATTCAGATGGGTCTCTTCTAGGGTCTGAATGCCTCCATCACTCCAGTGGTAGTCTGTTGTTTGTTCTGAATGCTCTTACAAGAGTTTAAGGATGCTATTGTTTTTTAAACAAATGGGATTATGTAGGATATGCCTTCATGTCCTCTATTGGCATGGTGGGCCATCTCTTGCCTGCCGTTTGTGGGGTGTATACTGCGGAATTGATGGCCATCTATCGGGCCCTCTCCTTCATTAAACAGTCATCACTCACTCGAGTAATGTTATGTATGGACTTAACGAGAAACCTTTAGGCTATTGCTCAAGAGTTTTTCCCGCCACTCCTTGGTCTCTTCCATCCATGACATTCTCACTGGTCTTGGTGATGCTGCTTGTTCAATTGATTTCCTTTATGTTCCTGGCTATGTGGGTACCCCAGGTAATGAACTTTATGATCATCAGGGGGGAGGGGGGGGGGGGTGCAGCAGCCACCCTGTGATCATCGAGGGGGGGGGGAGGGAGGGAGGGAGGGAGGGGTGCAGCAGCCACCCACCTCCTATTCTCCATAACCCTTCCGGGGTCAGATTTGTGGCTTTACATCAAATCCCTTTCCTCCCAATTGTCGACTGACTCTTGGGAGGTTGCCCCCTGTCTAATAAACTTCATACCATCAAGGAGTCTCTCACCATGTGGCATTCTTCCTTCTGCCTCTCCCAGTGGGAAGCTACCATCCTCTGCCATCTTTGTATTGAGCATACTAGGTTGACCCACGGTTTTTTACTCTCCAATGAGGCCCCCCTCCCCCTCTTTGTAGTTGTGAGGCTCCATATTTTATTGGACTGCCCCTGCCTTCATCCATTCGCACTAAATATACCCTCCCACCATATCTTGTCTCAGGTGTTAGTGGATGAGCCTTGCATGATTACGTCTGTCCTTGGTTTTCTTTGTGAAAATTGAGTTTACTCTTAGGTATGAGTCCCTGAATTTTCTTCTGGAATTTGTGTCCCTCTGTCCCTCAGTTAGCTTAGGTGTTGGTTATGGAGGCCTTGACCTTGCCACCACATGGGCCCGGTTCCTCCCACCTTTACCCTACATTTTGTCTGGTCTGTTTTGCTGTTTTGTTTCACCTTTTCTTGTGTCTTCTTCCCCTTGTGCTGTCCCAATTGTATCATGGTAATGGTATGGTGTGGGTATCGGACCACACGTAGCATTTCTGGGGTACCTCTACTCTCCCCCTTTCCACCCATTGCCTTCCTGTTCTTTCCTCTTCCTGGTGCTCTGATGTCCCTTTTCCCTCTTTGTTTGCATGTTATCCCTTCCTCTTGATTGGACTGTGCTGTTTCTCCCTTGATTTCTGCGGCCCTAGATCATGGGGCTGATGACCTTACCATTTAGTCCCCTCTCCCTCCAAGTCAACCAACCAGCCAACTAAAAGAACCCATTAAATTTCCTTGATGGACGGCAAGTGTTAATCAGTGCCAAGGATATCATCAGGATTCCCCCAGAGAAGTGTATATGACCACTGTTATTTTCTATGTACATAAATGATCTGGCAGACAGGGTGAGCAACAATCTGCATGATGCTGTGGTGTACGGGAAAGTGTTGTTGTTAAGAGACTGTAGGAGCTTTAAATGTATAAAAATGTAAATTGATGCAGATTATTAGGAAAAACAAACCCATAATGTTGAAATAGAAGATTAGTAGTGTGCTGCTCGACACAGTCAAGTCAGTTGAATGTCTAGGCATAATGTTGCGAAGCATTATGAAGTGGGGTGAATGCATAATGGTTGTAGGGGAGAAGGTGAGTAGTCAATTTCAGTTTATTGGGAGAGTTTTAGGAAGGTATGGTTCATGTGCCAGTTCTTTAAATTTTACAGTTGTATTCTTCAAAAAGACCACCACCTTCCCTCCAGTTATTCCCATTTGAGTTTCTGAAGCATCTCCATAATACTTGCATATTGTTCAAACCTGCTGGCAATAAATCTAGCAGAATGCATCTGAATTGCTTCACTGTCTTGCTTTAATCTGATCTGGCACAGATCCCAAACAACGGAACAGTGCTTAAAACTGGGTCGCACTTGTGTCCTATATGCCGTGTTCTTTACAGATGACCCACACTTTCCTAACGTTCTTCCAATAAACCAAAGCTGACCATTCACCTTCCGTACTCTAAAATCCCCAATAAAATATATTCTCATTCCATTTCATGTTGCTTTGCAAGCTTATGCCTTGATATTTAATTGACATGACTGTGTCAAGCAGCACACTACTAGCCCTGTACTCGATCATTATGGATTTGTGTTTCCTGCTCATCTCCATTGATGTAAATTTTTCTACATCTAGAAATAGCTGCCATTCATCACATCAAGTACAAAGTTTGTTATCTCATATCCTCCTACAGCCACTCAATGGCAACACCTTCCCATAAACCGCAGCATCATCAGTAAACAGCTGGAGACTACTGCTTATCCTGTCCACCAGATCATTTATGTACATAGAAGATAACAGCAGTCCTATTACACTTCTCTGGGGGTGCACCTGACAATACTCGCCGTCGAGGACAACGTGTACTGGGTTCTGTTACTTAAGAAGTCTTAAGTGTCATTCACATGCCTGACAAGTAACTCCGTTAACTTCATTAACAGTCTACAGTGTGGCACCATTTCAAATGCGTCTTACCAGATAGAATTGATGGAGGACATTGAAAAAGTTCAGAGAAGGGCAGCTCGTTTTGCACTATTGCAAAGTAGTAGAGTGAGTGTCATGGATATAATAAGCAAGCTGGAGTGGTTATCATTAAAAGAGTCATTTACAACAAGATCTTGTCATGTAATTACACTTGTCAACTTTTTCTTCCAAATTCTAAAAATTTTGTTCATTCCCACCTACATAGATCGAAAACACAATCATGATAAGATAAGAGAAATAGAAGTTCACACGTAAAGATGTAGGTTTTCATTTTTACCACATGCTGTTTGACAATGTCCACCTCAGTAGTTAAGTGGTCAGTGTGTCTGGTTCCTATGCGCAGGACCCGGTTTCGATTCCCGTCACTCAGTCCCAATTGGCCAATCAGGGCCAGAATCCAGAGCTTCGCTTTTTTATTTATTTAATAGAGAGCAGTATAGAAATAATCTGTTGTTTATTTATGTAGCACTGTACAGGATCAGGTATTGCTACAGTGAAAAAATGAGTTTGGAATTAAAAGTATTTACTTCCATCAGCCAAGACTGTGATACCCGTGTTTGGATTCAGGACTGCCCTGTTGTTAGAACTCCATGTGTCTTGTTATAGAGCCATTACTGTTCATGGTGTATCAAAATGATGTGGTGGGTAATGTTGGAAACTTAATGAGGGTATTCATAGGTTCTACTGTCATACACGGGAAATTCAAAAAATCCAGAAAGTTGCAGTAAAATACAAACCTCCAGAGGTCCTGTGCTTGGTGCAGGGACTGGCAATTGACCCTCAACACTGGTCATGCGATTGGTCATCAGTCTTTGGAAATTGTAACAACCATAAAATATCTAGCATTACAGGTTCAGAATGAGCTAAAATGAAATGACCACATAACATTAGTTGTAGGATAAGCAGATTCCAGACTGAGAGCATGTGGTATTATCATAAGGAATTTTTAGTTTAGTTTAGTTTCAGTTATGTCATGTTCCATAGATTATTTTCCCGATTATTTTATAGATCAGGTCAGATTAAAATACACACACTGGCCATTGAAATTGCTACACCAAGAAGAAATGCAGATGATAAACAGGTATTCATTGGACAAATTATACTAGAAGTGACACGTGATTACATTTTCACGCCATTTGGGTGCATAGATCCGGAGAAATCAGTACCCAGAACAACCACCTCTGGCCATAATAACGGCCTTGATATGCCTGGGCATTGAGTCAAACAGAGCTTGGATGGCATTTACAGGTACAGCTGTCTATGCAGCTTCAACACGATACCACAGTTCATCAAGAGTAGTGACAGGGGTTTGGTGACGAGCCAGTTGCTCGGCCACCATTGACCAGACGTTTCAATTGATGAGAGATCTGGAGAATGTGCTGACCAGGGCAGCAGTCGAACATTTCTGTATCCAGAAAGGCCTTTACAGGACCTGCAACATGCAGTCACGCGTTACCCTGCTGAAATGTATGTTTTCGCAGGGATCGTATTAAGGGTAGAGCCACATGTCGTAACACATCTGAAATGTAACGTCCACTGTTCAAAGTGCCGTCAATGCGAACAAGAGATGACTGAGACGTGTACCAATGGCACCCCATACCATCACGCGTGGTGATATGCCAGTATGGCGATGACAAATACACGCTTCCAATGTGCGTTCACCGCGATGTCACCAAACATGGATGCGACCATCATGATGCTGTAAACAGAACCTGGATTCATCCGAAAAAATGACATTTTGCCATTCTTGCACCCAGGTTTGTCATTGAGTACACCATTGCAGGCACTCCTGTCTGTGATGCAGTGTCAAGGGTAACCACAGCCATGGTCTTCGAGCTTGTGGAACTGTTTGTGCACATGGTTGTTGTCTTGCAAATGTCCCCATCTGTTGACTCATGGATCAAGACGTGGCTGCACGATCCGTTACTGCCATGCGGAGAAGATACCTGTCATCTTGACTGCTAGTGATACGAGGCCATTAGGATCCAGCACAGCGTTCCATATTACCTTCCTGAACCCACCTGTTCCTTATTCTGCTTACAGTCTTTGGATCTCAACCAACATGAGCAGCAGTGTCGCGATACGATAAACCACATTCACAATAGGCTACAATCTGACCTTTATCAAAGTTGAAAACGTCATGGTATGCATTTCTCCTCCTTACACGAGTCATCACAACAACGTTTCACCAGGCAACGCCAGTCAACTGCTGTTTGTGTCTGAGAAATTGAAACTTTCCTCATGTCGGCACATTGTAGGTGTCGCCACTGGCGCCATCCTTGTGTGAATGCTCTGAAAAGCTAATCATTTGCATATCAGAGCATCTTCTTCCTGTCGGTTAAATTTGACATCTGTAGCACGTCATCTTCGTGGTGTAGCAATTGTAATGGCCAGTAGTGTATTAATATTATTGAAATTGTTAGTTCTACACATGTAACTACATTTAGTGGTTCAATTTTTTTTTGCCATTTCTCAAACAGAAACTCGTCCATGGAGTAGAAGAAGTTGTCCAAAAGAAATGACTTTAAGCTAGATTTAAAACTTGATTTGCTACTTGCCAGACACTTTATGTTGTTGGGCAAATGATCAAAGATTTTTGTTGCTGGATAATGTACTCCTTTTTGAGCAACTGACAGCTTCAGTAATGGATAGGAAAGGTCATTTTTCCCCTCTAGTGTTGTACATATGAACATCACTGGTCTTTGCAAATTGAGGTGGATTATTTGTAATGAATTTTATTAACGAATATATGTACTCTGATGGTGCGGTTAAAATACCTAACTTCTTGAATGGGTGCCTACATGGCGTCCTTGGGTGAACACCACTTATTATTCTCACTGCTCTCTTTTGTGCAATCTGTACTTTATGTTTATGTGGTGAGTAACCCCAGAAAACTATTCAATAAGACATTATTGAGTGGAAATATGCAAAGTATGTAAGGCGGCTGATCTGTTTATTACCAAGACTAGCGATTATATGAAGAGCGAAAGACGCTGAACTTAGTTGTTTGAGAAGCTCAGTAATATGCTTCTTCCAGTTCAAGTTGTCATCAATGTGAACATCCAGAAATTTGAAGAAATCTACCCTTTCAACTGAGCCCTGTTCATATGCTACATCAATTGTCGGTATGACTCTGTTTGGTGTACAGAACTGGGTATAGGGAGTTTTTTCAAAATTAAGGGAGAGTCCATTTTCTGAGAACCACTTAATAATTTTTGAAAGACATCCTTAACAGTATCTTCAGCTGCTTTTTCTGGAATGGGATTTATTATAACACTCTTGTCATCTGCAAAAAGTACTGCTTCCGCTTGTTGAACATTAAGTGGTAGGTCATTCACATGAATAAGGAACAGCAGAGGACCTAAAATTGAACCCTGTGGGACTCCCTTTGTGATAACTCCCCATTCACTAGAATGTACCACCCTCCCAACATTATTTGTGCTATTCAGCACAACTTTTTTGCTTTCTGTTCATTAAGTATGATTCAAACCAGCTGTGTGTATAGCCTTCAGTTGCATAGAACCTGAGTTTTTCTGAAAGTGTGACACGATGCACACAGTCAAATGCCTTGGAGAGATCACAAAAAATACCAACTGGCGATAATTTGTTATTTAGGGCTTGTACTATTTGATGGGTAAATGTGTAGATAGCATTCTCAGTTGAGTAACCCTTCCAGAATCCGAACTGTGACATGCTGAGTAAATTATTTTCACTTAAATGTGGGACTGCTGTTGAATACATAACTTTTTTGAATATTTAAGAAAAATGAAGTCAGCAAAGAGATTGGTCTATAATTATTTAAGTCACTCTTGTCCCCTTTCTTATGAAGAAGTTTGACAGTTGCGTATTTCAATCCGTCTGGAAAAATTCCCTGTGCCAGTGAAGCATTACATATATCATTAAGAACTCCACTTATTAAATTACAACACCACTTCAAAATTCTGTTAAACTCTCCATCAACACAACATGAGCCCTTGGCTTTCCGTATATTTATAATTCTCTTAATTTCAGTGGGGGATGTTGGTGCTATTTTTAAAGGCCTAAAGTCCTGGGGAATGACATTTTTAACATATTTTTTTGCATCTTCAACTGAACCCTTTAACCCTATTTTTGCTGCTACATTCAGAAAGTGATTGTTAAAAATACTTGCAACTTCTGAATTATCACTCACAACAGCATCATTTAGCTTTATGTGCTATGGTAAGCTGTGCACTGTCAGGCTGCCCAGTCTCCCATTTGACAATATTCCATATAGTTTTAATCTCATTAATCGCATTATTAATTTCTGTCAGAACACACAAGCTTCTCGACTTCTTAATGACTTTTCTTAAAATATTACAGTATCTTTTGTAGAAACCAAGTAAAGTCGGATCCTGACTTATTCTGGCCTGTCCATATATTTCCCTGTTCCTCATACACAATATCTTAAATCCCTCGGTAATCCATGGCTTACTTGACTTTGTAATGGCTTTTTTGGATAACGTTCCAGGAAAGCAACTCTCAAATATTGAGCCAAAGTTATGGTGGAATAAATTGAATTTGGCATCAGCATCATTTTCTGTGTATACCTCATCCCATTCTACCTCTTCTAGGCTGCACTTTTAAAGCCGTGTATCCTATTCGCATTAATAAGCCTCCCTGCCTTGTATGAACCTTCCTGAATCCTGTAAGGTGCTATGTGTGTTATTTCCATTAACTGTGCATCATGATCAGATAGCCCCTTAACAACTGGGTACACATCAATTGTTTCTGCCTTAGCACTGTCTATGAAAATGTTATCAATAAGTGACCTACTATCCTGCTGGAAAATTTACAACAGATATCAGATTGTAACACCCAAACAAAGATTCTATCTCATTTTTCCTATCCATATCTTTTAAAAAATCTACATTAAAATCACCACAAACCACTAACTGCTTCTTTTTGTCTGACAGGTAGCTCAATAATGCCTCAAGACTTTTCATGAATAGCCGAAAGTTACCTTGACGGGATCTGTAGATTGTTACAATTACTATAAAAGTATATTGCAGTAGCAACTTACAAGCACATGCTTCAAGGATCTGATCTATACAAAAACTATTTGTTTCAATATTTTTGACTTTGTGTCCAGTTTTTATTTAAGTAGCAACTCCTCCTTTTTCCATGTTGACTCTACATGAATAAGTTGCTAATCTGTAATCCCTTAAATTTAACTTCTCCATCCCTGCACTTACATGGTGTTCAGAGAGAGACAAAACATCAACATAAATAAGTTGCTAATGTGTAATCCCTTAAATTTAACTTCTCCATCCCTGCACTTACATGGTGTTCAGAGAGAGACAAAACATCAACATGAATAAGTTGCTAATGTGTAATCCCTTAAATTTAACTTCTCCATCCCTGCACTTACATGGTGTTCAGAGAGAGACAAAACATCAACATGAATAAGTTGCTAATCTGTAATCCCTTAAATTTAACTTCTCCATCCCTGCACTTACATGGTGTTCAGAGAGAGACAAAAGATCAATACCTTCAGAATTTACCTCATTTTCTAGGCATACAAGAAGCTCATCTATCTTATTTTTCAGTCCCCTAATGTTATGATGAAACACACAAATTTTATTTCTTTGGAATCATCATTAATCTATGAAAGGGACACAAAGCTCTTGCTGAATTAATTCCCCCCCTCAACAGTATGAAATCTGCATTAACATCTACTTACATACTCCTGCAACCTGCTATATTGTGTATGAAAGAGGGTACCTTGTACCACTACTAATCATTTCCTTTTCTTGTTCCATTCACAAATTTCTCTTGTCTTGTATTTGCGGTCCTTGTGTGACTTGTACGATGGCAGCAGTAGAATTACTCTGCAGTCAGATTCAGATGTGGGCCCTTGAAATTTTCCCTCCTAGGATTCTCATTTCAGTTCATGAAGGATCTCCACAATACTTGCATGGCAGTTGAACCTATCGCTAACAGGTCTAGCAACACACCTCTGAATTACTTCAATTTCTTCCTTTAATCTGACCTGGAGGGGATCTCAAATGTCCAAGCAGTACCCAAGAATGGGTCGCACGAGTGTTGTATATGTGGTCTCCATTATAGATACAATACACTCTCCAAAGATTCTTCCAGGACACCAAAGTCGATTATCCACCTTCCATATTACTGACCTTACATGCTCATTCCATTTTGTATCACACTCCAACGCTATGCCTAGATATTTAACTGATGTGATTCTACAGACAGCACACCACCGATAGTGTATTTGAACATTACAGGAATGCACCCATGTGCATCAACCTACATTTTCATACATTATTCATCATACCAAATAGAAATTCTAAGTCATCCTGTATCCTTCTACAGCCAATGAAGATACTTTCCTATATATTACAGCATTATCAGCAAACAGTCGCCCACCCTACCTCTTAGATCAATTATGTATGTAGAGAACGAGCAGTCCTATCGCACTTCTCTGGGGGAAACACCTGTCTGTACCCTTCGCTTTGATGAAGCATCATCATTGAAGACAACATGCTCGAGCCATTTGCATATCTGGGAACCTATTATCTGTGCTGAGACTTCCATGAGCAGTCCACTGAGGGGCATCATGTCAAACGCATTCAGATAATCAAAGTATGTGGAATGTGCCTGTTGCCCGTCATGTATGGTTCTCAGGATATTGTAAGAGGAGGACAAGCTGAGTTTCACATGAGTGATACTTTTTAAACCTGCACTTATTTATTGACGGAAGCTTTTGCGTCCCAAGGAAATTTATTATATTTGAACATGGAACATGTTCAAGAATTCTACAGCGAACCAATGTTAAGGATATCAGTCTGTAATTTTGCAGGTCTTCTTTCACCCTTCCCATTCGGACTTTGTGCTCACTGAGAGATCCCAGACAAATAGAAGCTCAGTATCGGCCCAGTGTCACAGAATTCTGTCTGTAAAACCAAATTTGGATTCCATCTTGACCTGGTGACTTATTTGTTTTAATCTCTTTCAGTCGCTTCTCTATACCAGGGGTGCCTATTACTATGTCCTCCATGTGGGAGTCTACGTGACAGTTAGACAACAGTATGTTTATATGATCCTTCTGCGTGAATGATTTCTTTAATGTGAAATTTAAAACTTCAGCTTTCCGTTTGCTGTCTTCTATTGACACACTGGACTTGTCGATGAGTGACTGGACCCGCTTAGTGATTTTATGTAGAACCAGAATTTTCTCAGGTTTTCATCAAGATCTTTCACTAAGGTATGATCATGGGAATTGATGTATGCTTAATGCATCGATCTTTTTATAGCCACTAGAATTTCTACTAACATTTTTCCTGTTGATATTTCCAAGTTCTTCTTTGATCCAAGAGTGCAACGATTGCTTCCTCAGCAGTTTTTGAATTTTGTTATTAAACCACAGTGTGTCTTTTCCATCCTTAATCCACATACTTGGCAAATATTTCTGTTGAGTGTGATTTACAATCGATTTATACTTTGCCTGTTATTCATCTGCATCCATCAGTTTGCAACTAAATGATGTCCATTCATTGTCCAAGTAGTATTCTAACAACTGCTTATCTCCTCTTGCCAGCATAAATTCTCACCTGGTCTTCTTGATTGATTTATTAATTTCAGTAACCATCTTGTTATGATAGCATGATCATTAATCCCTGTCTCTATACTAACACTGGCTATAAGGCCTTACGTGATTTTAACTACTAGGTCTAAAATATTTCCATTGTGTGTGGATTGTCTACATCAGGTAGGATTAATAGAAGTGACAGAGAAGATTCAAAAAAAAGTGGTTACATTTTTGGTATCATTTAGTAAGCACAGGAGCATCTCGGAGCTGGTTGAAATTGTGAGAGATTACTTTTGAAAAAGAGTTGTGGCATCTTGCTTCCTCTTGACATCTTGCAAAATGAACACAATGGAAAAATTGGAGATTTAGTGACAATTGTTCCTCATGCGTGCTATTGGTCATACTCTCTGAGACCATCGGACCTTAGGCACTAAGTACCGTGTACAGTATCATCTGCAAAAGTTGTCAGTCAGGTAGAGCTGTGGTTATTTGAACCTATGAGAAGGTGGAGATTGTAGAGAAGTTTTGAACCTTTGCCAAACATTTTGTATTGGAAAACAAATTATATGGTATATATTGAGAATTGCTTCATAAAGTGCAGCAAAGTAGAAAGATGACACTACTAGAAATAAATGAGGTAGATAACCATACAGCATAGAAAAACACATCTGTTGGTAACAATGTTTTAGTGCTCTGATGGAAATGCCATCAATTTCATGGGAGCTTTCACTTTTGCGTGAATTTATTATTTTCTTAATTTTAGTAGAGAGGAAGGGTTGAATTTCAGTTTTATGAAATTGCATAGCTATTGCATCTTTCATATACAGCCTTGCATTTTCTAATCAACAGCTGGATGATATTTTCTCTACAACACTTAAAAATGGTTATTAAAAATATTTTCAACTTCTGACTTTTTGTTAACTGACTTTTCATTTAGTCTCATAGAAATACAGTCTTCCTGCGATCTCCTGTGCCCTCTTTCCCTTTTAACAATATTCCAAATTGTTTTAGTTTTATTATCAGAGCTGCAATTTCAGAATAAGGCACATACTTCTGGACTTTCTAGTAACTTTTCTTAATACAGTGTAGTAGTTTTTAGAATATTTGACTGTGTCTAACCAACATTTTTTTAAATAAAATTGCTTATATTCATCTTTTGCAACTTGAAATGATAACTCTGCACATTTTACAAAGAAGATAAAAGCACAAAATTGCCTTCAATGAGAGTATGATCTCGAGCATTTGAGGACATTGCCCTGATGTCTATCTTTCATGCCATAATGGTTAAAGGAGAGGAGTGCTAATCTGAAGGTGTAAAGTTTGATGCTACATGTTTCTATTCTTTTATCATTTGTACAAATTCAGTAGAATGAAAAAGACAGTGAAATTTCAGACATGTTTACCCAAAATGTGAAATAGAGTATTAGAGTAACGAAATAGCTGGCATTACTGCTTCACTATAACTGAAATATTTTTCTTCGAGTAGCTGAAGTTTCCGTGAGCTCTGATGTGCTTAATTTTGTGTGACTTTTGGATCTTTCTTGCTGTGAACATCATATTAAGAATTTTTATTTGCTTAGGTTTTTGATGACATTGCACTGTTTTAACAGGTAGTCAAGCAGAATCAGTTAAGGGGGACTGGTGACGATAAATATTTCCAGTTCAGTGGGAGGCATTAAGAACTTAACATAATGTAATGAGGTTGTTACAGAGCTGAAATTAATATATGTGTGTTACCATTTTTATCCTCATTGCACTGGCAGAGTTAAAGCTAGTAACTCTTGACTGAATTATTATGGTAATACTCAAGTGTTGGAAGTTGATCCAGGTCTGCTGGAAATTTTTTCTCATAATGGTGTAATTAGTCTACATACCTTAACTGCACCAGGCTGTGTTGATGCTCATCACAATGACCACAAGCTACAAAAGTAATAAATCTTCTATGACATGTATTAGGGATTCCTTCATGATTTAGGGACAAATAAACATAGAAAAACTAACAGATGCAATGTACTTCCTGGGGTGCCTAAATATTTAATCTCTTCCATTCTCATATTGCCTAAAACCATTACTTTAGCATTTTTCATGTGGCATCCAGGAACGTAATTTACAATGATCATATGAAACTATTCTTTATAGTTACCATGGCAAGTTTTTAATCTGCTACAAACAAAATTAAGTTGTCTACCTATTTAACAAATTGTTTAGAGACACTCAGTATTTAATCAAATTATTTATTCACAAGGTATTTTAAACATTGTTGGCTCAAAGAGAAAAATGCTGGTATTAACAAGTGTGTGCTTCAGGAATTCCATAAGCTTTTCACCTTCAGATCCAAAACATACTGAACAAAGGTTATGAGAAGACATGCAGAGGGTTTCTTAAGATATCCTAGTCAATTTTTGGTTTGGGAGTTGGAAGAAGAGGATAAACATACATGCAGAACAGTAGTCCTCCACTGGGCTTTGAACCCACAGCTACTACAACCATTGCTTCAGATAGTGGTCACATTACCATTGCACTAATGAGCCAGTGCTGTGTACCATCGTGTCATTGCCGTAGTGATAGCTAATATAGATAATTTATGGTGTAAAAGATGAGGGTAGTTTTATTTTCTCAATGGAATGATCTTTCTGGACTCAAAACCATAAATATGTTACACTGATGTCGCATCTTACATGAAAATCACTCATATTATTTAATGCCACTGAAAATAAATTTATCAGGTGAATTTAGTAGGATAATTCTGTGCCATTCCTGGAAGCAACTTGACATTCACAGAGTTGCCAAACATATTATGCAGTGCTGCTAATTTTACCAGCCACAAGACTAGTCCATTTACACAGCCGATGGTTTCGCTGAGCAGGCTTGGGAGTGCAAAATGTAGCTCATGTCTCAAAGATCCACTACCAAGTTGACCCTGGGCCAAAATACCAAAAGAGACTTTTACTCGTGTTTCTGTAACTAGGCTTAAGGGCTATACCGTAGATACTAATGAAACACTCTGTTGCATTGACAGCAAGCTCAAAATTGTAAATCAATAGCTGTCACAATTATTGTTAATTTTTCTTTCTCAATCATAGTCCAAACTGTTCATTCACAAGGTGTGATTCACTTTCCTGGAGTGTCTTCGGTAGTTATAAGATTAAGCATTATACTTACTTAACATATATCTTGATCTTTATGGACATAGTAAAGCTTGAGAACACTGTCCATGGCAATACCGCCAAAACAAAGGAATTTAAATGAGAAGACAATAACAGAGCACAAAATGCAAAAAATTTACATCAACAGAGAATTTCTGTAAGCTAAAAGTAATATAAAGCCTCAGATTGTTTAAGTGAACTGTATGAAGAAACAATGTTCAATTATCAAAAATGTGCTACTGCAAAAGTTTACAGAAGGAAAGCAGGGATTGTAAAAAGGAAGACAGTATGGTGAGAGGATAATTTTTAGTTTGTCATTCTAAAGTAAAACTGTCATTTTGTCAATAATAATGAGAACAACACAAAGCAAATTGTACTCATAGTGACTACAAAACAGTCATTTTTGAAGCTATTTTCATAAAATCGAAAATGTGCTTACAAGTAAACTGTTCTGTTTGCAATATGCTTATGACAAAAGAGGCTGGAATAGCAATAATAGGGTTTATCTAGTACAGTGTGGGGCACATTTGCAAAGTAATGCCTCGCAACCAGTTCAGTTATTTCTTAAGTTGTTACCTGATGGTTTGATATTAACTTCTCTAGGCCATCGTAGTATTTATGTAAG
The DNA here is from genome assembly GCF_023897955.1 of Schistocerca gregaria. Lineage (NCBI taxonomy): Eukaryota > Metazoa > Arthropoda > Insecta > Orthoptera > Acrididae > Schistocerca > Schistocerca gregaria. The sequence goes on along the minus strand of NC_064931.1, from coordinate 154,851,045 downwards.
AGTCAGCGAGGAGCAATAGCTATAACAGACTGCTATGTTATGTGGGAATTTGTGAAATAAGGGAATGCTCCTTGTTTGATATCAACCCTTGAAATATTCAGCTTGCCCCGAAACAGTCACGTGGCCTGTAGACTACTGTATGGGGTTAATAATGTCTTGAGCACATTTATTTGTCTGCAGAAGCAACTCACCTGCTCTTTTTTAACTGAAAAGTTTGGCTAGGCAACTAGTGCAAAACCAGAATGACCAATAGGCATCGAAACTAACAATCTTCCTGGTGACATCAGCACAGACGAAGATGAATAAGGCATTGGGAAATAGTAAAATAAAACAGAGAATAGGAAACTTAGGATAGAATGACAGTATTTGGAAAAGGGTAGAATGCTGCTCACCATATACCAGAGATGTTGACTTGCAGACAGGCACAACATAAAGGCAACTAAATACAAAAGCTTTCAGCCAGAAAGCTTCGTTCTGAAATAGACAACATACACACCCACATTCATCCAAACACAGCTCTCTCTCTCTCTCTCTCTCTCTCTCTCTCACTCTCTCTCTCACTCTCTCTCTCTCTCTCTCTCTCTCTCTCTCTCTCTCTCTCTCTCTCACACACACACACACACACACACACACACACACGACCACAGTGTCTGGTTGCTAAGGCCAGGTTGCGAGCAACTGTACATGGTGGGAGAAGCAGTCTGGGTGGTGAGGGTAAGGAGGGAGCCTGGAGCAGGAAGGGGGAGGAGAGCAGGAGACTGTAAAATGATGTTTGTGAAATGAGTTGGACAGAGGGTAGGGCAGCTAGATGCAGTCAGCAGGTGAGACGGAGGGCGGAGAGGATGGAAAAGGAAGAAACATGAGTCAATTCTGGACACATTATCAAGCAAGGTGGACAGACGACACAGCTAATTGGACAATGGCAATGCCTTCTGGCAACTGTCCATGGTGTCGGGGGACAGACTTATTCTTCTTCAGGCAGCAGCAGCTGGCCAGGATAGTCATACCAACCAGTTTTGTGACTTTTGTGAATTCCTAACCAGGAATATCATCTGTGTGCTTTAACAGTTTAGTTTCTTGAGTTTCTGCATGTTAATTTAATATCTAATAGCCAGAGTTCTCGCATTTTTGTTGGCATCGGAAAATAAACTGATTTTTTGTCATATTACAAGTTCCTAATCAGGGGCGAATTATTTAGTTTCACCTGAGTGCTTGGGAAAACAGGTTTTTGAATCTCTGCGTATTAATCTAATTTATTAGATACGGTTCCTGCATTGTAGTCAGTGTCTACAGTAGAGTTCCGCAGCACGTACCGACAGTCCATTTATCTGGGTATTTTAGTTTTACACGGTCTTTAGTACGGATAGGGACTGTGAGTGTTGTGTGCAGATGCGAGCTGCGTTGGTGAGGCTGCAGTGGATGATCACCACAGTTGTGGGCTGGCCATTTGGATCCTATATACATCCAGCACGTCAGAGTCCTCCGATGGGCCCTCACTGGTGGCCAGCCCTGTTACTGCTCACACTGAGGTCATCCCAGGGCGTAGCAGGCGGCGAAAGACTTCCCAGGGGGCCGCGTGTAAGGCCTCCCCAGTTACTGTGACAAACAGATTTCAGATGCTGTCTGTGACTGACACAGTCACTGAGCCAGATGCCATCAACTGTCCTGTTTCAAAGGGAACCTCTCAGTCTGCAATATCCGGACAATTACAGAGGGTGGGAGTATTTATAGTTGGAAGCTCCAACATTAGACGCGTTATAGGGTCCCTCAGGGACATGCTTGCCAAGATGAGGAAGAAAGCCATTGTGCACTTTGTGTGTGTACCGGGTGGAGTCAATCCAGATGTGGAACACTGGTTTCGAGCATCTAACAGAAGTAGTAAAGGCTGCCAGTCTTGCTGGTGAGATGAAAGCAGAGCAGACCATTTGCAGCATAGTCAACAGGACCGATTGCGGACCTCTGGTACAGAGCCGAGTAGAGGGTCTGAATCAGAGGCTCAGACAGTTCTGCGACCATGTAGGCTGCAGATTCCTCAACTTGCGCACCATATCTGCACACGCAAACCATCTCATTCCTGTAAATTCCATGGAGAAGGGCCGTGGGAGGGGGAGGGGGGGGGTCAAGAACACACGTTCAACTACATCCGAGATGTGTTCAATTCGGTTCAGATCTGGTGAGTTGGGGACCAGCACATTTTTGGAACTCGTCACTGTCTTCCTCACACCACTCCATCACACTCCTGACCTTTTGACATGGTACATTATCTTGTCTAAAAATGTCACTGCCATCAGGAAAGATACAAACATACAATACTTCTTGGGTGCCATGGTGCTTTGCATGAACTCCACTAGACCCATGGATGCCCACAGTAATGTTCCCCATAGCATAATGGAGCCACCGCCATCCTGGACTACAGGTGGCAAGGGCCTGTTCCCCTGGAAGACAACGGATTTGCTCACTCCCATCGGCATGATGAACAAGATATCAGTATTCATTAGACCATGCAGACTGCTCTGCCACTGCAGCAAAGTACACTGTCGTTTGTCATGTGCCCATTTCAGTCATAATGGTGATAACCCGCCTCCCAGCAGAGGGCTCGCTGCTCTTTGTTCGTGCTTGGCTACCATGAGGCTCCAGCCTTTGCAGCATCTTTTCCCTTCAGTGCTGCATGCCTATCCTCTTGCTGTTCTTTCTCCCCTCCCTTGGGGAGAATGTGTGGCTGTTTTTGGAACTGTATTCTGCATTTTCTGTGTAGTCAGTATCAGAATATTTTCCACTGTTATTCATTCCTTTTTCTTTCTTCATTCACCTTATCCTATCCTCCCTCTGTTTCGGAATTTGAGGTTAGTCTTTTTCTTCTTCCTCTCTGTGCACTCCTGAAGGCTGGCCCACAAGTCTTACGGGCAACAGGTAACTGGGTAGTGCATAATTCCCAACCTGGGTCGACAGGTAGGGTTCGTATGTATCCCCTGCTCCAGGCCAGGCCCAGGGAGGGGTGATTTCCTGAGCTGCTACTTTTCCCAAATTGCCGATTGCTCCCTCTGTCAGGTGTTCCGGAGTTATGGCCTGAGGTGTGAACAATCACCTTGAAGATGGCTGGGAGGTACTACACACCGGAAAGATGATGGAACATTATGTCTGCCGGGAAAACTTCAAGAATCACAATATGAATATTATTTTTCGAGAACCTTCCAGAAATAGGGTAAAAAGTTCTGTTTACTTGCCATGACAAATCCAGATAAAATCCCAATCTTTCAATGAGTGCCTCAATCATCATGGTCAGGGGCTAAGTCTGACTGTCATGAAACTTTCAAGGCTACCACTTTTATGCCGAGGATGGCATCCAAGTAACTGAATTACATCATGGAAATGTCATGTACGGAGATGTTGCCCTCTATGTCCATAGATTATGGCTGCACTCTGTATTCAGAGTCCCTTGCAGCGATATCACTCGTATCAGGCAGGAACTACAGGAAGTCTTCCTCTGGGCTCTTTCTTTAACGGGTGTGTGCTTCCATGCATTGTTAAGGGCATAGCTGGTGTCTCTGTTAAACAGATACAGTTATCATCACTGCTCACAGTCTGATTTCAAAATGATGCATAGGTTCTCAACCAAATAGTTGTTGATGGGCCAAACAACTGCAGTCATCTCAGTCTTGGAGAGTACTGTGAGAGCATAAGCTATCAACTTTTCAGCATCTTAAATTTGCCTACCACCTTAGTCAAATGGACTCTCACACAGCATGCCATAATAAGACATTGCTCCCAATGTATGTAGATGCTAAATAGAGAGACTGTGATAAGATACTGCCTGTCATGACATTGTCATACAACACAGCAAAGCAAGAAACTACATGCTTCTTATCATTGTTTATGCTCCAAGGACACAAGGTCAAAATGACAGTAGATACATTGTTCCCATTTCAAGCACATGGCACTCAGGATGACTACATGAAACTCTTCATCACCAGGATCGAAGTAGCAATACAGCTGGCTTGCATAAGTTCAGTGGGCACCCAGGATGAGGACCAAGAACACTGTATCGCCAATCACCAGACAATGAGGTAGAGCCTCGAAGACTAGGTATGAATTTTTATCCCTGTGAAGAAAGTGGAATCGTCAGAGAAGTTACTAAAACATTGCTTTGAGCGGTAACATATCCTTCGTCACTTGTCAGACGCCACATATGAAGTTGAGTATTATGGCCCATCATCAAGAAAACAAGCGCAGAGACATAAAAGCATGTTATCTGTGTCCTCCATATGAAGTCCTACTACAGTCTTCTGGAAGTGCAGATTGATTATGGGGCTTGTCGTACAATGAGTGACAACATGGCTAGAATGCAAGGATCCACCAGTGCTGCCATACAGAGGACCGTTGACAGTGGGTGTCTGTTTCTCCAGGAGAGGGAGCAATGCCACAAGCTGTGCTGCATGCAGTTTATATTGTAGCGATTATCCTACTGGGTGGCATGTTCCAGGTTGCCAGTTCAAATCAGACCACCAGCATTTATTTGTTGTTTAGTATTTATCATTTCAGAAAGGTTCTTGATATATCTTATGTTTGTATTGTTCATGTATTCTGGGCTATTCTCCATTCCTCGAGTTCTGTTCTATTTTTTCTTTGTTATTTGAATTAAATTTCCTGTCAGTGAGGTGACCTGTCTTAGCTGTCTCACCCTGTGTATTAATTTGTGTGAAAATTTGTATCACTTTTACTGTCAGAAGTAGAAACAATGGAAAATAAAGAAGAAGGACAAAGTAAGGTTAGGTTAGGTTAGTGTTCTTTAACGTCCCGTCGACAACGAGGTCATTAGAGACAGAGCGCAAGGTAGGGAAGGATGAGGAAGGAAATCGGCCGTGCCATTTCAAAGGAACCATCCCGGCATTTGCTTGAAACGATTTAGGGAAATCACGGAAAACCTAAATCAGGATGGCTGGAGACGGGATTGAACCGAATCTCGGGATCCTCCCGAATGAGAGTCCAGTGTAAGGACAAAGTAACACCCCCACGGAGTGCATTTTAGACTATCCATTTAACTATAAACAGAATTTTCCATTATGCTTCCTGTAGATCTCAAATGTAACATGCTGGTTATTATTTTGAAATTTTGTTTTATAAGTGCACTTTCTGCTTCAGGCACAACGTCCAGCCTTCATGAACCTCAACCGTGAACGAAGACATAAATATCAGCACCCAAAAGGTGCACCAGATGCTGATCTCATATTTGGTCCAAAGAAAGTAAGATGAGAAGTGTTTGGAAACTAAGTAGCGGATGCAACTTGGTTTACAGAATCGCCGTGTGTTTGTAAGATCAAAGTCTTGTTTGTTAATCTACATTGCAAGGTGGTTGTGTATCTTCCTGTTTCTTATTCTTTACATATCTGTGGCTCATTTGTTTCATATTAATTTATAAATATTGTATACATTTGAGAGCTCTTTTATGTTATTGTAATAAGTGACGATCTGTATGTATGCAGGAATATGGAGTTTGTTGCTATATGAGTGGTGGAAAAGATTCTGCTGATCATGTTTGTTCTGGTTACATGCAGAATTAACTGTTTAATGCATGACACTGTAAATACCTTTTGGTTGTAGTGCAATAAAAAGACTGTTTTAAAAAGTAAAAAAACGTACTGATTATGCTGTCTTATCTATTTTCTGTGGCTTGAAATGCAAGTTTATCTGAAACAGTGGCTTCTTCAAAATGATTTAATTTATTTGTGAATAAATGTATAAATTAGAAAAAAATAATTTTTTATGTTAGTTGGCTGCAACAAAACATAACAGGAGCCAGTAGAAATGCTATGTCAGGTCTGAATTATGCTCACTTATGAATATAAGATTGTGAGAGAGTGATGTGGGAACAAAAACCCATTCAATACCAGAAAGGCTGATGTCCTGAAAAACTGCAGATAATTTCAGTGGTTGTTGAAAACAGATTATCATAATGAGCAAATGCTAGATACAGTATTGACTAATCTGATATTAAGTGTGTAGCTTTTATGCCCTGGTGGGAAACTCTTATAATTTTGGTATTAATTATCTTCATTAATTAGATTAATAATCTCTCATCTTTCTGCCTTTTCTTCATTGGATTATGATATGCATGTGTACAGTGAATGTTGCTGGAAAGTATATGTTTGCTTATTGGTCCATCCATTATATGTCTGGTTTTTGGAGCTCCCTCTAAATTATAACAAGTAGTGTATGCAATGATTTTATAATGCTTATAGCCTGTTTGTTCACCTTAATGTCTTTCAATTGGCTGACTGTAAGCCCTACCTGGTTGTTGACAAATACACTATTTCCCTTAAAGATTGTGCTCCTCTGTTGTGTGTGAGTTGGACCACTCATCTTTATTAAATTTGTACAAGTTCTGTTCAATATCATAGACACCTGTTACTGTGACAGTTGTTTTGCACTCAGCATGCTATTTTACAAGCAAGAAGCATGACAGTACAGTACAATTTATTGGTGGGACTGCAATCACAGATTCATTCTGTTTTGGCACAAATGCCTACTGACCATTCTTACTATTTGTTACAATTATTATTATTATTGTTATTATTATTTCTTCAATTTGTTCACTGACTTTTATTTCTGGCATTGGCCTTCCAAGGTTTTGATTCAGAGACCATTATCATCATCATCATCATCATCATCATCATCACCATCATCATCTCTCTCTTTCTAAAGAGAGGTCTTCTAAACCTCAATTCTGGTTGCCTTGCAGTACTGTTATGTATCAGTTCATCACTTCTGTTCATTGTTTTCATTAATCTGAATTCATAGCTTCTTGAACTGTTTGTAGCTCATTGTGACCAGTCATAGCAGATATTTCACATATTGTTGGACATTTGAGTGTTGATGGAACAGGTAACTATATTATTGTCATTAAATTTCCTGTTGTCACTTCATCTGTTGTCATGTGATCTTCATTTTTATTGTAAGCATCAGATATTTATTTTTGGTATGAGTTGTTGAATTTTCAGTAGGAATAATACATAACTGCTAGATGCTGTGTTCCTTTCTCCTCATGTAATAATTTTCTTCAAAAGTAACACACTACTATTCATTCAATTTAGTACCTTTCATTGTTAATATTTGCTGACTCTGTTACTCTATTGCTACTTCAATGCTATCAAAATGAAATTTTAAGCTCTTTTCATGTGCCTGTAGAGAAATAACAATTAATTAAATGAGGGGGGGACTGCCTTTTTTGTAAGAACACAACTATTTTGTTTACTACCCACACATTTCACCACAGTGGTATCCTCTGTAGGTTTTCCTTTTATTATTACAGAAATATACACGCATAGATTGTATGTATGATTGGAATACATTACATCATATTTTGTTGCTGTTTGTTACATATGTACTTCACATTTCTTTACATTGTGTGCCTTGTGCCCGCTAACAGAAATCAACCACAGGTCTAAAGCAATAAGTGAGCAAACTTAAAATAATTTCCCCTGAATAACTCTTTCCATTCCATTGATGAATTTTTACTTAAAAACTGGTAGCCAGTAAAAAAAGAAAGAAAAATAAAAACTTTGTTTTTAAATGTAATTGTATGAGTAGGACTAAAAAAATTGTTCATTTATCTTAACACCAATCATGTATACATATCATGTAAACTCATTTGTTCCATGCTATTTCAATAAAAGAATTGTTCAAATGATGTACGGGCCATGTAACTAACTAACCATGTCATCTGCAACACAGGGATGTTAGTATGAAGTGTAAACTGAATTATCATTGGGAATACAACATTTAAAAACTATATATTCTGGTAAAATCATGGAGTGTACCCCCTTTATATGCTTACCATTGCTGTATTTGACTTGGTCTGAGCTGTACTTGCTTTTATTTGCCTGCCAAATGTGTTCTTATTGTTGTAAATAAAATAAATTATATCCCAGCCCACTGAAAAAACTTATTACTTTCTTTTGTGTGTATTTAGAAAATAAATCCTGCATTTTCTTTAAAGTACAAGTGAGATTTTTATGAAAATTTGATAAAGATAATGTTATTGCTATACTTCCACTAAAGAAAGTTATCATTTTATGATGTATGCTAAGTTCACTTTATCATGACAATAAAATGATCTGTAGAATGATTTCATAGTGTGGTAACAAACAACTCTGACAGCATTATGTATGTGTTTTTGTTATTGTAGATGGTATGTTCCATTGTGTGTGCCAACATTGTGTGTTTTAACAGGAATATATTATGAGGCTGATTCAAATATAAATGGCAATATACATTTATTGATTAAGTGTTTACACATCTGAAACCTTCAGTTTTTCTCTACATGGCCTACTGAATGTTCTACAAACTTTTTTCAGTGACTTGGAAGCTTGAACATCCCATGTATATAATAAAAAAAAATTGAGAGCATGTCAACCAATTGCACACATACTCCTCTGTAGTTGTTTCCAAGTACATTTCCACCACTTCTTCACGAGTGAAATCCTTTCTTCATTACCCCTTACTCACCATGTGGGATTATGGAGTGTAATGATCAATCCATGTCTCATGCACATGATAATCCACTTCTTGCCAGAATTGGTTCAGAAGTCTCTCTCAGATATCCAACATGACCTGTTTTTGCTGTTCCGTTAACAATTTTGGAACCCGTTGAGCACTAATTTTTCTAAGGCCAGGCTGTTAACTGATAATTGTATGAGTAAACCTAATGCTGATACCCAGTTCTGCTGCAATTTGTTCAACAATGCACTGGCAATCACCTTCAGTAAGTTCTCAAACAGTATAGGTGTTATCACCTGTGATACTTGACCTTGCGTATCGAGCATGACATTAATTTTCTAACCTTTCTCAATTGTTCTTAAAATATATAGCCTTACTGCCCGGTAACAATGGTGAAGTCACTGATGACAGTGCCCCTGAAGCAGAATTATTAAACAGGGTTTTCCAAAACTCCTTCACAAAAGATGATGAAGTAAATATTCCTGAATTCCAATCAAGAACGACTGCCAAGATGAGAAACATAGAAGTAGGTATCCTCAGTGTAGCAAAGCAGATTAAATCACTTCATTCAGGAAAACATTCTGTTGGCACCCACCTGCATATGGAGAAATGATCATCACGATAAAATAAGAGAAATCGGTGCTCCCACAGAAAAATTTAAGTGCTTGTTTTTCCTGCGCGCTGTTCAAAAGTGGAACAGTAGAGAGGCATCTTGAAGGTGGTTGATTGAACCCTCTGCCAGGCACTTTATTGTGAATAGCATAGTAATCGTGTAGATGTAGTAAACACTTGATTCTGGGACAATGTAGCATCCCAAAAATGTGCCTTTAAACAAGTTTAAATCTCCAAGAATTTAACCTCTTCATGGGCTAAAAACTTAATGATGATGTGTTGTGCAACAGATGAAGGAAACTTTTGTTCACTCATGGCTGTACTGAGGCCAGAACAGCGTGCTGCAACAAACTAAACTCCACTAACATGCTGACGTTCAACCGCCCACTTCACTATTCTGCTCAGAACTGCTTGCGCAGTACGCAGCACAGGTAATGTTTATATTTGAAGCAGACTCGTATTAACCCATCCAGATAGCCATGCGTGTTACAGTGCCACTTCTAGGTTGGGAGGAGTGCCAGCTCTGGATCAGACCTGTCTGGTGGATTAACAACTAGAACTGGTTTAGTGGCCAGCCTGGATGTGGTTTTTAGCCAGTTTCCCACATACCCCTAATTGAATACTGTGCTGGTACTCAAGTCTCACCTCAGCTTCAAGATTTGCAGACATTTATAAAACTTTCTCTCCCTTTCACAAGAACAGTACGACACACAGACTGTTGGGGTACATACATTCTGTAGTGAGGTGGCAACCAAAGGACATCCAGGCACAAGAAAAAGGAGGACAATAATATAACATTAACTTCGTACTTTCAGGGATTCTGATAGTTAAAGATTTAGCCATTGCAGTTATGAGCACATAATGATTAATTTATGTGGTGAAATTATAGGATTATTTTATTATATGATGTATGGATAAGATTTGTATGTGAATAAGTGAATATTATAAATTAGTGAAATTTTGGTTTGTGGCTTCACAGCCGGTTACTTAATTCTACAGTTGCAGAAAATTAATGCAGTTCTGGCAGTAAATTAAGATTCTAGTGTTAACAACTTTATTACTCTGTAAACACCTGCCCAGCATGTTTGAGAAAGGGAATAATAAGCTTGCTAGTGGCAGTATAATTTCAGCTTGAGTGTAGCTTTTAATAAAGCAAATCAGAAACAATTATATTGCAGTGTCTTTAGTCCACTTGCATCAAGTGCAACTCCAAAATTCGATATAGAGTAATATTTGATCTTATTTAACTAATGTGGAATGCAAGAATGAAAATACTAGCTTTGAAATTAGTCTCTTGTGCATCGTAAATAGCAGCCTACAAGAAATCGGAAATATTACTTTTGAGAATGTGATGCAGATATTGGAAAGATGATGTGTAATTGCCAGATGTCAAATATAGAAGTGTCACTTCTTGTTTCTCTCGAGTCAGGACTGCATCTCTAATTATTGGAAAGTAATTAACAAATGGGTCTTCAAATTTGAGTGATACAGTCATTGTAACTTTGTTTGATGCCACTGTGTTATATCTGCATAAAATCCACACCAACAGCACAACACATTATCATGCATAATACAATGTAGGGCATTCAAAACAGCTTGAAGTCTTGTTGGACTGGATAAAAACAGGTCCTTTGCGGTTTTCGAAGGAATCTTAAGCCATTCTTCCTGCAAAATCAAAGTAGACTGCAAAGGATCAGTAATATTGAGATCCGGTGACAGCATTGGCCAGGGGAGATGCGACAATTCCAGTTCGTGCACGATCCAAGCAGTGTGGACAGGGACCTTGTCATCTTTGAACTCTGTATAATCACTGAGGAACAAACATTATAGCATGATATTTACCAGATCATCCAAAACAGTAACATAATTCTTGGCAGTAATACAACCTTGCAGAGTACCCATGGAATAACATGATGTGGCTGCCCAAATCATCACTGAACATCCCATGGGATGTAAACTCAAACAGAAGTTGGAAACAGTGTGCAGCAAGACTCAGCTAACCATGTTACTTTCTTCCATTGCCTCATAGACCAGGTTTTATGGGTGCAGCCCCATGTCTTCCTGTTACGAGCATTTGCATCACTGATGCTTGATTTTGGAATTCCAGCTTTCCCTGAAATTCCCTGCCTATGGAGATCCCGGAAAGGATTTAAGAGTGCAATATTCAGTTCTCCAGCGACTTTTGCAGCTGTCCTCTAATTTTTAGTCACAATCCTCTTCAATGACAGTATGTCATTACCACTCAACACAAAATTTCATTCTTGTTGTTACTCATCAGATAATGTTTTTCTGCTTTCCCTGTACACAATATAAATGTTTGATATGGTGGTTCTTGAAACATCAAACACTTCAGCTACCATGGTTGCAGAAGTACTCACCATACAACTGCCAACAATATGCCTCCATTCGAAGTCACTTACCTGTGATACAATACACTGCAACTACACAAGACACTTGCAACATTTTGTGGACATTGTACAGATGCCGTTCATGGTCAAATTCAACAGTGCAACCAGCAGGCTCGGCTAGTATCTGTATTTATGTTCAAGCATTCATTTCTCATAGTGTTTCCATATTTTTGTCCAACCCCTGTATTTTGCTGCTTCGGCAGGAACTTAAGAGGACAAAATAAATTATGAATAATCCACCTCGATTGCGAAAATTCCCGGTGTTTACCCAGGTTTCAACGTGGGTAACCACGCCTTCTTCAGAACAAAGTAAAAAACAGCTTGCCTAAATGGGCATAGTCAATTTCTAAAATAAACACCCACAACGGCAGGTCCCCATAAAATTTGTTAACATTACACGGTACATCCGTACCAAGTCAATAACACTACTTAACTGTGTGTGCTGCCTCGCCCCAGCCAACGTGCGATGGGTCACAGGCTCTCCACTGCACTCTTGGAAGCTATCGCTAGAAATAATGGTTATAGTTCGCAATGCTGAAAGTTCTTACTTAAGAGGACAATTATATCCTTGCATGTCAGAAATATTTAAGTTTTTTTTTTTGCTGAATATGTCATAGCTCCCGAGACTCCATCCACACACCTTACTTCGATAAAACTCGATGCGACTATGAGACTCTATAGCTGTTAACAAATGTGGTTCTATGTTAGAAACAGACGTGCTCTTATTTACACATACATGATGAGAGATACTGTGACTCTGCTCCAGTGATCTCTATCAAGACAGACATATGAAAGGAGCTTAGAATAGAGGAAGATGACATTACCTATGATGAGAACAGGCATTAGTTGAAGCCAGAGATCAGGACAGTCTGCCGTCTTGTTGAGACCAAAACAACTGTTTCTCCCTAAAAACCCAGTATGAAACTTGCCCTCTATACGTAAAGCCACTGAACTGACAAGCCACAGCTGAGCATGTTCTTAGATACAATATTGTGCTCTGTGAAATTAAATCTTTACTTCACTCTCACAAACAAAACATACTTGCAACTCATTAATGAGTGTAATTTATCACAAATATAGTTCACTGTTCTTCAAAGATAATTAGATTACTGTGTTTGCATGTACTTTTTTATGTGAGAGAAGGCTTTGATTTCTTACTGCATAATCTGTGCCATACAGTAATACCAAGTGATTAGCAAGTAACCACTGATGTCTCATGCGAGCACTGAAATTCAGAAATAAACTCTTGTTTCAGCACTTAATCATAACTTCACTAATAATTAAATCAGTGGATTTCTGTGGTGAACTTATTGAAAGCATGTGTAGAATATAAATCTGACATTATCATATGTTCTTGTAGAATGAAAGTAGAGTGTTGATGCAAAAAACCTCAAAGATGAGCCACATTTTGTAAGAACAACACATGTTGTCTTGGCAAACTGATCAATTCTTCACTTATGCTGGATACAGTGTTAAGAACTGAAATACTCTTCAGCTATGTAATTACTCTTCTGCAAGGCCATTATCACCTAAGTCAAATGGCTATTTCACTGTTTGAGGCAACAGTTTTTGTGCTAAAGAAGCTTGATTTTCTTCCTATTTAGTGTGTTTACTTCACACACAGTGCACAACTTCCCCTTGATATGAAAAACAGTGTCATGAGGTGGTGCTTCTGTATCGAGGAAGTGTCTTTTGGCAACACTAGAAAACAAATAGATTTATAAAATTAGTATTACACGTCAAAGTTTTTGATGCATAAAAATTATTACTGTCTGGTGCAGCAGTTCCCAAAATAAAGAAAACTCTTTCAACATAACAATTAGCACAAAGCAAAATAATTTCATAGCACAAAAAAAGAATTAATATGTCAAAAATCCTCCTCCCATGAACCATGGACCTTGCCGTTGGTGGGGAGGCTTGTGTGCCTCAGCGATACAGATAGCCGTACCGTAGGTGCAACCACAACGGAGGGGTATCTGTTGAGAGGCCAGACAAACGTGTGGTTCCTGAAGAGGGGCAGCAGCCTTTTCAGTAGTTGCAGGGGCAACAGTCTGGATGATTGACTGATCTGGCCTTGCTGTGCTGGTACTGTGAACGGCTGAAAGCAAGGGGAAACTATGGCCATAATTTTTCCCGAGGGCATGCAGCTTTACTGTATGATTAAATGATGATGGCGTCCTCTTGGGTAAAATATTCCGGAGGTAAAATAGTCCCCCCCATTTGGCTCTCTGGGCGGGGACTACTCAAAAGGATGTCATTATCAGGAGAAAGAAAACTGGCGTTCTACGAATCGGATCGTGGAATGTCAGATCCCTTAATCAGGCAGGTAGGTTAGAAAATTTAAAAAGGGAAATGGATAGTTTAAAGTTAGATATAGTGGGAACTAGTGAAGTTCGGTGGCAGGAGGAACAAGACTTTTGGTCAGGTGACTACAGGGTTATAAACACAAAGTCAAATAGGGGTAATGCAGGAATATGTTTAATAATGAATAGGAAAATACGAATGCGGGTAAGCTACTACATACAGCATAGTGAATGCATTATTGTGGCCAAGATAGATACGAAGCCCACACCTACTACAGTAGTACAAGTTTATATGCCAACTACCTCTGCAGATGACGAAGAAATTGAAGAAATGCATGATCAAATAAAAGAAATTATTCAGATAGTGAAGAGGGTCGAAAATTTAATAGTCATGGGTGACTGAAATTTGGTAGTAGGAAAAAGGAGAGAAGGAAACGTAGTAGGTGAATATGGACTGGGGCAAAGAAATGAAAGAGGAAGCCACCTGGTAGAATTTTGCACAGAGCATAACTTAATCATAGCTAACACTTGGTTCAAGAATCATAAAAGAAGGCTGTATGCATGGAAGAAGCCTGGAGATACTGACAGGTTTAAGATAGTTTATATAATGGTAAGACAGAGATTTAGGAATCAGGTTTTAAATTGTAAGACATTTCCAGGGGCAGATGTGGACTCTGACCACAATCTATTGGTTATGAACTGTAGATTAAAACTGAAGAAACTGCAAAAAGGTGGGAAATTAAGCAGATGGGATCTGGATAAACTGATTAAACCAGAGGTTGTACAGAGTTTGAGGGAGAGCATAAGGGAACAATTGACAGGAATGGGGGAAAGAAATACAGTAGAAGAAGAATGGGTAGCCCTGAGGGATGAAGTAGTGAAGGCAGCAGAGGATCAAGTAGGTAAAAAAACAAGGGATAGTAGAAATCCTTGGGTAACAGAAGAAATATTGAATTTAATTGATGAAAGGAGAAAATATAAAAATGCAGTAAATGAAACAGGCAAAAAGAAATAGAGACATCTCAAAAATGAGATCGACAGGAAGTGCAAAATGGCTAAGCAGGGATGGCTAGAGGACAAACGTAAGGATGTAGAGGCTTATCTCACTAGGGGTAAGGTAGATACTGCCTACAGGAAAATTAAAGTGACCCTTGGAGATATGAGAACCACTTGTATGAACATCAATAGCTCAGATGGAAACCCAGTTCTAAGCAAAGAAGGGAAAGCAGAAAGGTGGAAGGAGTATATAGAGGGTCTATACAAAGGCGATGTACTTGAGGACAATATTATGGAAATGGAAGAGGATGTAGATGAAGATGAAATGGGAGATATGATACTGCGTGAAGAGTTTGACAGAGCATGGAAAGACCTGAGTCGAAACAAGGCCCCCAGAGTAGACAACATTCCATTGGAACTACTGACGGCCTTGGGAGAGCCAGTCCTGACAGAACTCTACCATCTGGTGAGTAAGATGTATGAGACAGGCGAAATACCCTCAGACTTCAAGAAGAATATAATAATTCCAATCCCAAAGAAAGCAGGTGTTGACAGATGTGAAAATTACCGAACTATCAGTTTAATAAGTCACAGCTGCAAAATACTAACGTGAATTCTTTACAGACGAATGGAAAAACTAGTAGAAGCCGACCTCGGGGAAGATCATTTTGGATTCCGTAGAAATGTTGGAACACGTGAGGCAATACTGTCCCTACGACTTACCTTAGAAGCTAGAATAAGGAAGGGCAAACCTATGATTCTAGCATTTGTAGACTTAGAGAAAGCTTTTGACAATGTTGACTGGAATTCTCTCTTTCAAATTCTGAAGGTAGCAGGGGTAAAATACAGGGACCAAAAGGCTATTTACAATTTGAGCAGAAACCAGATGGCAGTTATTAGAGTCGAGGGACATGAAAGGGAGGCAGTGGTTGGGAAGGGAGTGAGACAGGGTTTAGTCTCTCCCCGATGTTATTCAATCTGTATATTGAGCAAGCAGTGAAAGAAACAAAAGAAAAATTCGGAGTAGGTATTAAAATCCATGGAGAAGAAATAAAAATGTTGAGGTTCACTGATGACATTGTAATTCTGTCAGAGACAGCAAAGGACTTGGAAGAGCAGTTGAATGGAATGGATAGTGTATTGATAGGAGGATATAAGATGAACATCAACAGAAGCAAATCAAGGATAATGGAATGTAGTCAAATTAAGTCGGGTGATGCTGAGGGAATTAGATTAGGAAATGAGACACTTAAAGTAGTAAAGGAGTTTTGCTATTTGGTGAGCAAAATAACTGATGATGGTCGAAGTAGAGACAATATAAAATGTAGACTGCCAATGGCGAGGAAAGCGTTTCTGAAGAAGAGAAATTTGTTAACATTGAGTATAGATTTAAGTGTAAGGAAGTCATTTCTGATAGCATTTGCATGGAGTGTAGCCATGTATGGAAGTGAAACATGGACTATAAATAGTTTGGACAAGAAGAGAATAAAAGCTTTCGAAATGTGGTGCTACAGAAGAATGCTGAAGATTAGATGGGTAGATCACATAACTAATGAGGAAGTATTGAATAGGATTGGGGAGAAGAGAAGTTTGTGGTACAACTTGACCAGAAGAAGGGATCAGTTGGTAGGACATGTTCTGAGGCATCAAGGGATCACCAATTTAGTATTGGAGGGCAGTGTGGAGGGTAAAAATCATAGAGGGAGACCAAGAGATGACTATACTAAGCAGATTCAGAAGGATGTAGGTTGCAGTAGGTATTGGAAGATGAAGCTTGCACAAGATAGAGTAGCATGGAGAGCTGCATCAAACCAGTCTCAGGACTGAAGACCAAAACAACAACATCATGTCAAAAATTTTCAACAAATAATTTGTTACCTAGTCACAGCATTCAATTCCTGGATTATCTCAAACTTAAATATCCAATTGAAATCTACAAGGCACAGACAGCTGCTGTAGTACCCACAGCAAAGGAAAACAAGTTTATAATCAAATTCTGCCAAATAATTAACTATTGTACACTGAAATGTTACAATCATTTATGAAAAGTGTAACACAATTCACATTCTCCAAGTATGACAGAAATGATGGAAAAAGTGCGAGGGTTAGGCGGGAA
Organism: Schistocerca gregaria; assembly: GCF_023897955.1. NCBI lineage: Eukaryota > Metazoa > Arthropoda > Insecta > Orthoptera > Acrididae > Schistocerca > Schistocerca gregaria. The sequence goes on along the minus strand of NC_064931.1, from coordinate 154,834,117 downwards.
CACATGACGTTTTAATTCAATCAAAATGAGTTTTGCAGAACTGCTCATAACATATTGTGCTGTTTTGACTGATGTACTGTATTTTGTCACAATGCCTTGAGTCACAACCTTTCCCTTGTGCTGACCTTCATGAAAATCCAGATTTTAAGTAGAAAAGTCAGTGATTGAAAACATCGAAATGAATGCAGTAGTGCATGTTTAAACAACAAAGCATTATTTTAGCTAAAGCATTTACCTGAAGAGCAGTGCATTCGTAGGTAACACGACTAGCCATTTTTACAGAAATTTACGTTGGTTTGTATTTTGATAAATAACAATACAATACAAATACACTACTCAGTTGGTTGTAGTCTTATACATGCACTGATCAGCCAGAACATTATGATTACTTGACCTACCATCAATATAAACCCATTCAGGTGATAGCACCATCAACTTAAAAGGAATGACTGCTAGTCAGCTGTGCACATTGTGTATATAGTACACTCCTGGAAATTGAAATAAGAACACCGTGAATTCATTGTCCCAGGAAGGGGAAACTTTATTGACACATTCCTGGGGTCAGATACATCGCATGATCACACTGACAGAACCACAGGCACATAGACACAGGCAACAGAGCATGCACAATGTCGGCACTAGTACAGTGTATATCCACCTTTCGCAGCAATGCAGGCTGCTATTCTCCCATGGAGACGATCGTAGAGATGCTGGATGTAGTCCTCTGGAACGGCTTGCCATGCCATTTCCACCTGGCGCCTCAGTTGGACCAGCGTTCGTGCTGGACATGCAGACCGCGTGAGATGACGCTTCATCCAGTCCCAAACAGTCTCAATGGGGGACAGATCTGTAGATCTTGCTGGCCAGGGTAGTTGACTTACACCTTCTAGAGCACGTTGGGTGGCACGGGATACATGCGGACGTGCATTGTCCTGTTGGAACAGCAAGTTCCCTTGCCGGTCTAGGAATGGTAGAACGATGGGTTCGATGACGGTTTGGATGTACCGTGCACTATTCAGTGTCCCCTCGACGATCACCAGAGGTGTACGGCCAGTGTAGGAGATTGCTCCCGACACCATGATGCCGGGTGTTGGCCCTGTGTGCCTCGGTCGTATGCAGTCCTGATTGTGGCGCTCACCTGCACGGCGCCAAACACGCATACGACCATCATTGGCACCAAGGCAGAAGCGACTCTCATCGCTGAAGACGACACGTCTCCATTCGTCCCTCCATTCACGCCTGTCGCGACACCACTGGAGGCGTGCTGCACGATGTTGGGGCGTGAGCGGAAGACGGCCTAACGGTGTGCGGGACCGTAGCCCAGCTTCATGGAGACGGTTGCGAATGGTCCTCGCCAATACCCCAGGAGCAACAGTGTCCCTAATTTGCTGGGAAGTGGTGGTGCGGTCCCCTACGGCAGTGCGTAGGATCCTACGGTCTTGGCGTGCATCCGTGCGTCGCTGCGGTGCGGTCCCAGGTCGACGGGCACGTGCACCTTCCGCCGACCACTGGCGACAACATCGATGTACTGTGGGGACCTCACGCCCTACGTGTTGAGCAATTCGGTGGTACGTCCACCCGGCCTCCCGCATGCCCACTATACGCCCTCGCTCAAAGTCCGTCAACTGCACATACGGTTCACGTCCACGCTGTCGCGGCATGCTACCAGTGTTAAAGACTGCGATGGAGCTCCGTATGCCACGGCAAACTGGCTGACACTGACGGCGGCGGTGCACAAATGCTGCGCAGCTAGCGCCATTCGACGGCCAACACCTCGGTTCCTGGTGTGTCCTCTGTGCCGTGCGTGTGATCATTGCTTGTACAGCCCTCTCGCAGTGTCCAGAGCAAGTATGGTGGGTCTGACACACCGGTGTCAATGTGTTCTTTTTTCCATTTCCAGGAGTGTATCAGTGAGCATGCTGTCCAAGACACGTGCCCCATCTGATTTGTGCTGAGGCCAGATTATCATGGCGTGGTGGCTTGGCAGGAGCATTTCATAAACTGCACAGCTTGTTGGGAGTTCAAGTAGTGCTGTGGTGACTGTCTTAAACACGTGGCGAAACCAAGGTGAAACCATGTCCAGACTTCGTGGGGTTGGTTGGCCACCCCCTCATTACAGATGTTGGACACTCATAATAATGGGCCTCCACGGATGATAATCCATGCCTGTGCCAATGTTAACACCATGACATCGCCAATCATTGTTTGTTTTGTTTTAGGGCACAGAAACATCTAGGGTCATACACACCAATGTCATATCTGTAGAACAAGAAGACAAAGAAGAGAGTTAAAAACGACTACACATTAATCCCAATCAACAGAAGATAAGCCAGCAAAAACAGGGCTGTGGAGAAAGGTCAATAAAATACGCCATAGAGAAACAGAGGCCCTGAACTAAAAATTAAATGGCCATCACCATATTGCTACAACGGATAAAAACTAAAACGCGGTTGACAACCTGCACATTGTTCGCTAAAACTTTCGTTAACTTGGACAGCAAACACAAATGAGAACGTAAGTGGTTAAAGAAAGGGCATTCCATCAGGTAATGGCAGACCGTCAATGGTTGAGTGCAATGAGTACAAAGTGGTAGGGAAGCATCACTTAACAAATGGTGATGGCTAAAAAGACAGTGCCCTATACGCAACCCAACTAAAATAATCTCCTCATGGCGAGAGGAGGTAATCCAAACTGCTGGGAGAGGCTTAATAACCTGGAGCTTGTTCCCATGAAGGGAGGACCATTATTCATGCCAAAGTGGCACCATCTGCTGACAGACAGCAACACAGAGATCATTTGAGGGAATGTAAGAACTAGCAGGCTGAAGCACGAGGACTGCAGCCTTGGCAGCAGCATCAACGGCCTTTATTACTGTCAAACCAACGTGACCAGGAACCCGTATGAACATCACAGTGGCTCCACGAAGAGTGAGCAAGTGACAGACAGTTCTCCTAGACCCGTTGCACTAAGTGATGGACGGTGTAGAGCACACACAGGCTTTGATGAGCACAGAGAGAGCTGAAGCAGATGACCAATTGAAAAGCCTGTATCGCCACATGTACTGTGTGGTCTGATACAGGGCGAAGAGCTCTGCTGTAAATACTAAGCAGTGTTTTGTAAGACAATACCGTAAAACGTCAGTGCCAATGACGAAGGCACACCTGACACCACAACTAGTCCCAGAGCCATCAGTGTATACAAAAGTACAATCATGAAGTTCCGTGTGAAGGTTGAGAAACTTAGAGTGATAGATCAAATCTGGAGTAGTTTCCTTTGGATGCGAAAGAAGTCCAAGGTGAACACAGGCCACCACATGAAGTCAAGGTGGTAAATGGCTCACACCCATTGGGAAAGTGGCAGCCAGCGTGAAGTTAAGTTGCCAGAGCAATAGCCGAAATCAAATCTCCAAGAGGTAACAGAGAAGAAGTAAGTGCCCCATACTGGTGGTCAAAGGAGTCATCAAAGAAGAAGGCATAGGATGGGTGCCCAGACATGGCAGACAAACGGCATGCATATCTGCTAAGGAGAGCATCAAGCTGGTATAGCAGTGGGAGTCAGGCAGCTTCTGCACAGAGACTCTCGACCTGCCGAGAGTAAAAGGGGACAGTAGCCAAACGCATTCCATTCTATGATAGTGAACTGTATTTAGATGGTGTAAGATGGATGGGCATGCACATGCATAAACGAAACAGAACACGCATAGTTGAGTTTCGAACAGACAAGGGATTGGTACAAATGGAGGAGGGTGGTCCAATCTGCTACCAGGGAAGTACCATTAGGACACGTAGCACATTGAGAGACTGGGTATAGTGGGCAGCCAGGTAAGACACGTGGGAGGACCAAAAAAGTTTTCTATCAAGCATGAGCCCCTGCAATATCATAGTTTCAGCAAACGGAAGAGCAACAGGCCCAAGATGTAAAGATGCTGGAAGAAACAAATTACACCACCAGAAATTCATACAAATTGTTTTGTAAGTTAAGATGCTCCATGCGACACATTGCAGAAGACACCACTCAATGAGAAAGGTCCGTGGAGAACTGCAATAGATGGCAAAATTGTCAACGAAATGGGAGCCGGAGATATCTGGCAGGAGACAGGCCATTATACAGTTAATGGCGATAGCAAAGAGGACAACGCTCATTACGGAATCATGAGGCACACCGTTTTCCTGGATAAAGATGTCCGACAAGGCAGAATGCACACATACCTTGAAAATTTAGGTCTTTTAATAATTTCTGAATGAAGCGGGGCAGGCAGCTATGGAAGCCCCATGCGTAGAGTGTATAGAGAATACCAGTCCTCCAGCAGGTGGTGTAGGCTTTCTCAAAATAGAAAAACGCCACCACAGTCTGGTATTTCCGCAGAAAGCCGTTCATGACATGGGTGGACAAAGTGATGAGATGGTCAACTGCAGAATGTCGCGCTCAAAATCCGCACTGCCTAGTGGTTAGTAAATTATGAGACGAGTCAGCATACCAGTGGACATGAATGATATGTTCCATCACCTTGCAAACACAGCTTGTGAAATAATATGGTGTTAGATAGAAGGAAAGTGTTTGTCCATACTGGGTTTAGATATGGGTATGACAGTGGCTTCACACCAGCATCTGGGAAACATGCCTTCTGTCCAGATCTGGTTGTATGTAGGAAGCAGAAAGTGCTTGCCCGTAAGAGAAAAATGCTACAACATCTGAATGTGAACATCGTCTGGCCTGGGGCAGAGGATCGGGATGACCTGAGACCATGATGTAGCTCCCTCATAGTAAAAGTAGCATTGTAGTGTTCACAATTCTGAGAAGAGAAGGGTTTCGCCCAAGCCTCCTCCACTCGTTTCCGATGGAGGAAGGCAGGGTGATGGTGGGAAGAGCTCGAAATCTCCTCAAAATGGCGGCTCAAGGCTTTGGAGATAGCGATAGGGTCCACAATGACATTGTCTGCTACTGTCAGGTCGGAAATTGGGGAGTGGATCTTGGTCACAGAGAGCCGTCGGGAGGTCGGCAGAAGAGGGAGTGGAAGTGTTAAAAGAACTAGTGAATGAAATCCAGCTAGCTTTTTTACTTTCCCAAAGAACACAACAACACTGTGCACGAAGCTGTTTATAGTGAATACAGTCTGCCATCATAGGATGACAGTTAAAAATGTGGAGAGCACATTTTCATGCACAAACCGCGTTGCGGAATGCCTCAGTGCACCAAGGGACCAGGACACGGCTTGGTAAAGAGGAAGTGTGAGGAATGGAACATTTTGCAGTTGTAAGGATAACATTTGTAAGATATTCTTCCTGATCATCACAACTGGAGAAATGTTCGTCAAAGGTCGCCACAGAGTATTAAAGCCTCCAGTCAACCTTAGAAAGCTGCCATTTGGGTGTGCATGTAGGTGGGGTAGGAGTCATCAAATAGGTAGCACACTGGAAATGGTAGCTCGAATATGCGTCAGAAAGAATGGACCATTTGATATGATGGGCAAGCTGGGCAGTGCATAAGAATAGGTCAAAATGGGAATAGGTGCATATGTAGTCTGAAAGGAACGTTGATGCTCCTGTGTTAAGGCAGAAGAGGTTAAGTTAATTGAGAAGCTCTGCCAAGAGGACACCTCTCCGACAGGTTCTGGGAGAACCCCAATGGAGAAGATTTGCATTAAAGTCACTGGGCAGTAGAAAGGGGTGAGGTTGCTGCCCAATAAGCTGCAGGAAGTCTGCCCTGGTGACGTCAAACGATGGAGGGATGTAAACAGCACAAAGAGAAAAGGTCAAGTGAGGAAGGAAAAGGAGAACTGCAACAGCCTGAAGGCAGATAGTTACAGAGATGGGTTGACTATGAACGGCATGCTGTATGAACAGCGTGCCCCCCCATGAGATGGAATGCCATACTCATAGAAAGTCAAATCAGACCGGGAAGAAATGCGGGAGCTCAAAGTAGTAGTGAGGACGCTATTTTGTTTCCTAGAGGCAGAGAACAAGCGGCCGCTGCGATTCTAAGAGCACGAGTAAATCCTCTTTGTTTGATTGAAGTCCGCGAACGTTCCATTGAAGGATAGTCATAACGAGGAAAGGGGAGGAGGGAGAAAATGAAGGGTGTCGCCTTGGCGGCTGCCGAGTGCCAGCCGTCGATGGCTTTTGTGCTACAGGATGCAGAGGCTGGAGGATTTTGCTCCATGAGATCTACAGCGGTGTCTGCATTCTTCTTCTGGCGATCTGTGGAGTCCAGGGCAGAAAAACGGTTGGTGATGCGCACCAGCCTCACGAAGGTCCGCTGAACGAGGGTATCATGTGGCAACACCGTCGAAGAGGTTCTGAGACGTGGCAAAGGAGAACACCGTTTGAATTTGTTTGACCTCTTGGAGACTTTCCAGTTGACAGAGGAAGGCTCAGATGTTTGTTGGCTGGAGGGTCATAGGAAAACTTCATGGGAGTATTCCTGCTGTCCTTACTGGCCAGTTGGTTGTGTAGCAGGTGACTTCTGCACCATCAGACAAACGTTTTGTGGCTTGTTGCACAGCTGGACAAGGAGACGGTGATGTTACCGTGACACTGGGCGATTTCACAACCACACTGTCAAATTTGAGGTTTGCGTGTCTGTGTGGTAATGTCCTTCAGGGAGTCAGATGTAGCAAGAACAGTACTGTAACTGCCAGATGGTAGAACACAAGGTTTGTGACTAGCCAATAACTTGTGAGCGACTGGGCAAGGCATTTTTTCCTTTATCCAGATCTCCTGTACAGCACACTCATCGAGTTGGAAAAATCTCGAGAGGAGGTAGCATGGTCGCTTTTATAGTAGTTACAGTGGGGAGTAGGAAGTAGACAATCGCCCTTGTGAGCATCCTCACCACATGTTACACATTTGGCCATGTGTCAACAGGACATTTTAGTGTGGTTGAAACGATGACACTGGTAGCAGCACATTGGGTTTGGAATGTACAGTTGTACTGTGATAACTTCATAGCCTGCTTTGACATTGGACAGAAGCACCACTGTATCAAAAATGAGAAAAAGAGAGCATGTGGGCACTAAGGATGCATCTATCCTTTTTTCATTACCCAACAGACTGCAATGAGAGGCTGATGAGGTACGTTCAGATTTCTGCCCCCGTCACCCATCGAGCAGCCTAGTGTAAATAACACCACGGGAAGAATTCACGGTTCTATGGGCCTTAATACGAAAAGGACAGCCATGGAGAAGCAAAGTGGCATGCAGTAGTTGTGCTTCAAGTCAAAAGTAATCTCCAAAAGCAAAGTGCCATTGCATAAACAAGAGCAGGATTTCACAGGGTCAGCAATTGCATCAACACCTTTCTGAATAACAAACGGATTTAGCATGGCAAAGGACTGACTGTGCTCAGTATGCGAAGCCACGAGAAATTGTGGTGCAGTCGTGAAGGTCTTTGAATTGAGAGCTTTATTCCATTTACGTTCGCTACAAGTTGGCTACGAAGAAGATAATTGGCTCATTGCGAGAAAATCTCCATGATTGCCAGCATCTCTGATAGCACGCAGCTTCCAACTGGTGGCTCGCCTCAGAGTGCGGCTCGCCCACCATGGGTGATTGCTCACACCTCACGCCATAACTCTGGAACACCTGACAGAGGGAGCAATTGGCAATTTGGGAAAAGTAGCAGCTCAGGAAATCACACCTCCCTGGGCCTGGCCTGTACCAGGGGATACGTGCGAACCCTAACTATCAACCCAGGTTGGGAATTAAGCATTACACAGTCACCTGTTGCCCGTCAGACGCGTGGGCCAGCCTTCAGGAGCGCACAGGGAGGAAGAAGAAAAAGACTAACCTCAAACGCCGAAACGGACGAAGGACAGAAGAAGGTGGACGAAGAAAGGAAAAAAGAAAAAATAACAGTGGAAAATATTCTGATACTGACTACCAAAAACGCAGAATACAGTTCCAAAAACAGCCACACATTTTCCCCAAGGGAGGAGACAAAGAACAGCAAGAGGATAAGCATGCAGCACTGAAAGGAAAAGATGCTGCAAAAGCTAGGGCCTCGTGGTAGCCAAGCATGAACTTGCCAAAGAGCGGCGAGGCCTCTGGGGGGGGGATCACCAACTATGACTGAAATGGGCACATGACAATCGGCAGTGTTCTTTGCTGCAGTGGCAGAGCAGTCTGCATAGTCTGATGATTACTGATACCTTGTTCATCATGCCGATGGGAGTGCGCAAATTTGTTGTCTTCCTGGGGAACTGGTCATTGCCACCTGCACTCCAGGATGGCAGCGGCTGCATTATGCGATGGGGAACATTAGTGTGGGCATCCATGGCTCTAGTGGAGTTCATGCAAAGCACCATGACAGCCAGGAAACATTGTATGTTTGTCGCAGACTATGTACACCCCTTCATTACAACCATGTTTACTGATGGCAGTGACATTTTTCGACAAGATAATGCACCATGTCGAAAGGTCAGGAGTGTGATGGAGTGGTGTGCGGTAGACAGTGGCGAGTTTCAATTGATGTATGGTGCCAGCTCCTGCAGTGACTGACTAAGGCCTGACTGCCTGTATGTTATTATGCATCGCCACTGTTATCTTTGTCAAAAGTGGATATACCAGCTATAAGGTAGGTGATCATTATGTTCTAGCTGATCAGTGTAAGGAGAAGTGCGCATATTTGTTGAAAATTATTTTAGGACTGACACTTCGGCACGAGGATGTGGAGGTGCGAACAGAGTTGCCACATCCTGCATGGAACACATGTGTAATCTTACACTACATTCGACTCGCTCAAACAGACAAACTATTCGCTTTGTAGATATGTAAATTGCATCAGTGTTTTCTGGAAGAGTTAAACTACACAACTGTCCATTGAAATTGCTACACCACGAAGATGACGTGCTACAGACGCGAAATTTAACCGACAGGAAGAAGATGCTGCGATATGCAAATGATTAACTTTTCAGAGCATTCACACAATATTGGCTCCGGTGGCGACACCTACAACGTGTTGACATGAGGAAGGTTTCCAGCCAATTTCTCATACACAAATAGCAGTTGAACGGCGTTTCCTAGCGAAACATTGTTGTGATGACTCGTGTAAAGAGGAGAAATGCGTACCATCACGTTTCCGACTTTGATAAAGGTCGGATTGTAGCCTATCGCGATTGCGGTTTATCGTATCGCGACATTGCTGCTCGCGTTGGTCGAGTGGCAATGACTGTTAGCAGAATATGGTGGGTTCAGGAGGGTAATACGGAACGCCCTGCTGGATCCCAACGGCCGCGTATCACTCAGCAGTCGAGATGACAGGCACCTTATCCGCATGGCTGTAACGGATCGTGCAGCCACGTCTAGATCCATGAATCAACAGATGGGAACGTTTGCAAGACAACAACCATCTGCAAGACCAGTTCGACAACGTTTGCAGAAGTATGGACTATCAACTCGGAGACAATGGCTGCGGTTATCCTTACGCTGCATCACAGACAGGAGTGCCTGCGATGGTGTACTCAACGACGAACCTGGATGAAAGAATGGCAAAACGTCATTTTTTCGGATGAATCCAGGTTCTGGTTACAGCATCATTATGGTCGCATCCGCGTTTGGCGACATCGCGGTGAACGCACATTGGAACCGTGTATTCGTCATCGCCCTCCTGGCGTATCACCCAGCATAATGGTATGGGGTGCCATTGGTTACACGTCTCGCTCACCTCTTGTTCCCATTGACGACACTTTGAACAGTGGACGTTACATTTCAGATGTGTTACGACCCGTGGCTCTACCCTTCATTTGATCCCTGCGAAACCCTACATTTCAGCAGGATAATGCACGACCTCATATTGGAGGTCCTGTACGTCCCTTTCTGGATATAGATAATGTTCGACTGCTGCCCTGGCCAGCACATTCTCCAGATCTCTCACCAACTGAAAACGTCTGGTCAATGGTGGCTTAGCAACTGGCTCGTCACAATACGCCAGCCACTACTCTTGATGAACTGTGGTATCGTGCTGAAGCTGCATGGGCAGCTGTACCTGTACATCCCATCCAAGCAGTGTTTGACTCAATGCCCAGGCGTATCAAGGCCGTTATTACAGCCAGAGGTGATTGTTCTGGGTACTGATTTCTCAGGATGTATGCACCCAAATTGCGTGAAAATGTAGTCACATGTCACTTCTAGTATTATATATTTGTCCAATGAATACCCGTTTATCATCTTCATTTCTTCTTGGTGTAACAATTTTAATGGTCAGTGTGGTGTCACTGCCAGACACCACACTTGCTAGGTGGTAGCCTTTAAATCGGCCGCGGTCCGTTAGTATACGTCGGACCCGCGTGTCGCCACTATCAGTGATTGCAGACCGAGCGCCGCCACACGGCAGGTCTAGAGAGTCTTCCTAGCACTCGCCCCAGTTGTACAGCCGACTTTGCTAGCGATGGTTCACTGACTTCTACGCTCTCATTTGCCGAGACGATAGTTAGCATAGCCTTCAGCTACGTTATTTGCTACGACCTAGCAAGGCGCCAGTATCCGTACTATTGATATTGTGAATCATGTACCATAAAGAGCGACGCTCTCCATTAATGGATTAAAGTTAAGTATTCCACCAGCTACGTCCGTTTTTCTCAATTCTAATTCCCTTGTCATGTTCGAGACCTCGCGCCAGCCTGCGTGAGCTAAAACGCGTGCATTTCGGCCTCCTTTAGCAATACGGTGTTGGCTCTCCTGCCAACCACAACATTGGCGACGAGAGTAAAAGTGTTCTCATCAGAATTGCCCTGATTTACTTGTGTAATGGCTTCGCCACAATCTCCAGATGTACTGTCCGAATTTTATCGCTTACAGAATCAGCAGACGCAGGCCTTACTGGATGCCCTTGGACAGCTCGTCCAGGGTCAACGTGCGATGTGAAACGATGTGGCAGCAGCCGCTTCACCGCTAACGTAGCCACAACACGCTGTTGCGCCAACTTTTCGACCTTTTGATGCTGCACTGGAAAGCTGGACGGAGTGGTGACGCCAATTTGGATTCCATCTCGCCGCCTACAGAATTCAAGGTAACGAGCGGCAGCCTTTTCTCCTTTCCTCCGTCGGGGTACAAACGTACCGTGTGATAGTCAAATAATTTCCCCGACGCGACGTAGCAACTCTGTCCTACGAAGAAATTTTGTCTGCATTAGATGTATATTTCAAGGAATCAGTCAATGTAGTTGCCAAACGTTATACCTTCTTTCGTACAAAACGTACGGCAGGTCAGACTAATCGGGAGTGGGTTGCAACCTTGCTAGGCCTTACTAGGGATTGTGCTTTTGAGTGTCAATGTGGACTCCCTTATTCAGATACTATGGTACGTGATGCAATTGCACAGAACGTTTCTGATGTTCGTATAAGGGAACAGATTTTGAAACTAGTCAATCCCTCCCTTCAACAAGTGATGGACATATTGGATCGGCAGGACACACTTGACTTTGCTCAGGAATCATTTGAAACTTCGTCAGCAGTGTGTCAGGTTAACCGGCCCGCCGGGCGAGCTGCACGGAGCAGCCCTCGCGCCCGGCCTCGCCGGTGCTGCCCGGCTCTCAGCCACGTGTGTCGCGCTGGCAAGCAAAAGCAATGATCAAATCATGCCCGCGGTGTGCTACTAAACATTCGCGTGAGAACTGCCCGTCACGCCAGGCTATTTGCTTTTTTTGGACATGTTCAGTGTGTTTGCCAGAAAAAGCTCAGATCGGAAGCTCATAACCGTTCCAGGCCCTTTGCTTCGCTCCGGAATCGGAATCGAACCAAGGATACTCAGGTTCGCGAAACTTCGCCCATGGAAATTCATGTAGTTCATTCCACTACGCGCAGTGCCACTGTCTCTAACAGTGACTGTGTTCGTCCCAAAAATAGTGTGCGTTGACATCGCCGGAACTCCCGTCAAGTCGCAAGTGATTATGTACCAGTGTCAGTTCACGTTGCAGTTCACGACTTGGACATTAACGGCAAAGTGATACCATTCCAGCTCGATACTGGAGCTGCAGTTTCACTGATCAATCAAGACACTTAGAAACTGCTGGGCACACCTCCGTTGCGTGCCGCAAATGTTAATTTAACTAGCTATTCCGGTCAAGCGATCCCTGTGTTAGGACAGTGCAGCCTTCTTGCAACATACAGAGGACAAGCAAAACTTGTGTCATTTTACGTCCTTCGTTCTTCTTCTGCTGTGAACTTGTTTGGTTTCGATTTATTTCAGTTGTTTAACTTGTCTCTAGTAAATCAGGTCCTATCAGTGAACCAGACTGTGCCTTCAGTGTTTCTCGTCTATGTGAAGAATTTGCACTGTCTCTGGCTGAGCCAGATGCAGCCGCCTGCCCTGTTTCAGAGGATCATTCTCAGCCTTCAAGGTCCGGGCAATCGCAGAGGGTGGGCTTACTGGTAGTTGGGAGCTCCAATGTTAGGCGCGTAATGGGGCCCCTTAGGGATATGGCGGCTAAGGAGGGGAAGAAATCCAGTGTGCACTCCGTGTGCATTCCGGGAGGAGTCATTCCTGATGTGGAAAGGGTCCTTCCGGATGCCATGAAGAGCACAGGGTGCAGCCAGCTGCAGGTGGTGGCACATGTCGGCACTAATGACGTGTGTCGCTTTGGATCTGAGGAAATTCTCTCTGGATTCCAGCGGCTATCTGATTTGGTGAAGGCTGCCGGTCTTGCTTACGAGATGAAGGCAGAGCTCACCATCTGCAGCATCGTTGACAGAACCGACTGCGGACCTTTGGTGCAGAGCCGGGTGGAGGGTCTGAATCAGAGGCTCAGACGGTTTTGCGACCGTATTGGCTGCAGATTCCTTGACTTGCGCCATAGGGTGGTGGGGTTTCGGGTTCCGCTGAATAGGTCAGGAGTTCACTACACTCAGCTGGCGGCTACACGGGTAGCGGAGGCTGTGTGGCATGGACTGGGCGGTTTTTTAGGTTAGAAGGCCTCGGGAAAGTGCGGGATGGGCTGCAATGTCAAAGGGTGCTTGGCAATTACAGGACGTGCTTGGATCAAGGAACAGTCGGAATTATAGTTGTAAACTGTTGTAGTTGCGCTGGAAAAGTCCCTGAGCTTCAAGCGCTAATAGAAAGCACAGAAGCTGATATCGTTATAGGTACAGAAAGCTGGCTAAAGCCTGAAATAAGTTCTGCAGAAATTTTTACGAAGTCTCAGACGGTGTTCAGGAAAGATAGATTAGGCAGAATTGGTGGTGGAGTGTTGGTGTCTGTCAGTAGTGGTTTATCTTGTAGTGAAGTCGAAGTAGATACTCCGTGCGAATTGGTGTGGGTGGAGGTTATACTTAACAGCCGAATTAAGTTAATAATTGGCTCCTTCTACCGACCCCCAGACTCCGATGATACAGTTGCGGAACAGTTCAGAGAAAGTTTGAGTCTCGTAACAAATAAATACCCCACTCATACGGTTATAGTTGGTGGGGACTTCAACCTACCCTCGGTATGTTGGCAAAAATACTTGTTCAAAACCGGTGGTAGGCAGAAAACGTCTTCCGAGATTGTCCTAAATGCATTCTCCGAAAATTATTTCGAGCAGTTAGTCCACGAACCCACGCGAATTGTAAATGGTTGCGAAAACACACTTGACCTCTTGCCCACAAACAATCCAGAGCTGATAGAGAGCATCATGACTGATACAGGGATTAGTGATCACAAGGTCATTGTAGCTAGGCTCAATACCATTTCTTCCAAATCCATCAGAAACAAACGCAAAATAATTTTATTTAAAAAAGCGGATAAAGTGCCACTAGAAGCCTTCCTAAAAGACAATTTCCATTCCTTCCGAACTGACTATGCGAATGTAGACGAGATGTGGCTCAAATTCAAAGATATAGTAGCAACAGCAATTGAGATATTCATACCTCATAAATTGGTAAGAGATGGAACGGATCCCCCGTGGTACACAAAAAAGGTCCGAACGCTGTTGCAGAGGCAACGGAAAAAGCATGCGAAGTTCAGAAGAACGCGAAATCCTGAAGATGGGCTAAAATTTACAGACGCGCGAAATTTGGCACGTACTTTGATGCGAGATGCCTTTAATAGGTTCCACAACGAAACATTGTCTCGAAATTTGGTAGAAAATCCGAAGAAATTCTGGTCGTATGTAAAGTACACAAGCGGCAAGACGCAGTCAATACCTTCGCTGCGCAGTGCCGATGGTACTGTTATCGACGACTGTGCCGCTAAAGCGGAGTTATTGAACGCAGTTTTCCGAAATTCCTTCACCAGGGAAGACGAATGGAATATTCCAGAATTTGAAACACGAACATCTGCTAGCATGAGTTTCTTAGAAGTAGATACCTTAGGGGTTGCGAAGCAACTCAAATCGCTTGATACGGGCAAGTCTTCAGGTCCAGATTGTATACCGATTAGGTTCCTTTCAGATTACGCTGATACTATAGCTCCCTACTTAGCACTCATATACAACCGCTCGCTCACCAATAGATCTGTACCTACAGATTGGAAAATTGCGCAGGTCGCACCAGTGTTCAAGAAGGGTAGTAGGAGTAATCCATTTAAGTACAGACCTATATCATTGACGTCGGTTTGCAGTAGGGTTTTGGAGCATATACTGTATTCAAACATTATGAATCACCTCGAAGAGAACGATCTATTGACACGTAATCAGCATGGCTTCAGAAAACATCGCTCTTTTGCAACGCAGCTAGCTCTTTATTCGCACGAAGTAATGGCCGCTATCGACAGGGGATCTCAAGTTGATTCCGTATTTCTAGATTTCCGGAAAGCTTTTGACACCGTTCCTCACAAGCGACTTCTAATCAAGCTGCGGAGCTATGGGGTATCGTCTCAGTTGTGCGACTGGATTCGTGATTTCCTGTCAGGAAGGTCGCAGTTCGTAGTAATAGACAGCAAATCATCGAGTAAAACTGAAGTGATATCAGGTGTTCCCCAGGGAAGCGTCCTGGGACCTCTACTGTTCCTGATCTATATAAATGACCTGGGTGACAATCTGAGCAGTTCTCTTAGGTTGTTCGCAGATGATGCTGTAATTTACCGTCTAGTAAGGTCATTCGAAGACCAGTATCTGCTGCAAAGCGATTTAGAAAAGATTGCTGTATGGTGTGTCAGGTGGCAGTTGACGCTAAATAACGAAAAGTGTGAGATGATCCACATGAGTTCCAAAAGAAATCCGTTGGAATTCGATTACTCGATAAATAGTAAAATTCTCAAGGCTGTCAATTCAACTAAGTACCTGGGTGTTAAAATTACGAACAACTTCAGTTGGAAGGACCACATAGATAATATTGTCGGGAAGGCGAGCCAAAGGTTGCGTTTCATTGGCAGGACACTTAGAAGATGCAACAAGTCCACTAAAGAGACAGCTTACACTACACTCGTTCGTCCTCTGTTAGAATATTGCTGCGCGGTGGGGGATCCTTACCAGGTGGGATTGACGGAGGACATCGAGAGGGTGCAAAGAAGGGCAGCTCGTTTTGTATTATCGCGTTATAGAGGAGAGAGTGTGGCAGATATGATACACGAGTTGGGATGGAAGTCATTACAGCATAGACGTTTTTCGTCGCGGCGAGAGCTTTTTACGAAATTTCAGTCACCAACTTTCTCTTCCGAATGCGAAAATATTTTGTTGAGCCCAACCTACATAGGTAGGAATGATCATCAAAATAAAATAAGAGAAATCAGAGCTCGAACAGAAAGGTTTAGGTGTTCGTTTTTCCCGCTCGCTGTTCGGGAGTGGAATAGTAGAGAGATAGTATGATTGTGGTTCGATGAACCCTCTGCCAAGCACTTAAATGTGAATTGCAGAGTAGTCATGTAGATGTAGATGTAGATGTAGATGTAGATGTAGATGTAGATGTAGACATTTTTGCACCATGCCTTGGTTGCGCTAAGAACTATAAAGCACATTTGGAACTGAAAGTAAACGCGCAACCAAAATTTTTCAGAGCGCGCAATGTTCCCCACGCATATCCCCTGCGACCCATGTAGCCGCCTCCTGCATATAGTGGACTTCTGACCTACTCAGCAGAACCCGAAACCCAACTACCCTTTAGCGCAAGTAGGGGAATCTGCAGCCTAAATGGTCGCAGAACTGTCTGAGCCTCTGATTCAGACCCTCCACTCGGCTCTGTATCAGAGGTCCGCAATTGGTCCCGTCGACTATGCTGTAAATAGTCACCTCTGTTTTCATCTCGCGAGAAAGACTGGCAGCCTTTACCACTTCTGTTAGATGCTCGAAACCAGAGCACCCTGTGCTTTTCATGACATCTGGGAGGACCTATTCCACATCTGGAATGACTCCACCCTGTATGCATATTGGCTTTTGTCCCCTTCTTGGCACGCATGTCCCTAAGGGGCCCCATAACGCGTCTAACGTTTGAGCTCCCAATTATTAATACTCCTATGCTCTGTAATTGTCCGGATATTGCAGGCTGAGAGGTTTCCTCTGAAACAGGACAGGCGATGGCATCTGGCTCAGTGACAGTGTCAGCTACAGACAGCGCCTGGAATCTATTTGTCAGACTAACTGGGGATGCCTTATGTGCAGCCCCCTGGGAAGTTTTTTGCTGCCTGCTACGCCCTGGGGCGACCTCAGTGTGAGCAGTAGCAGGGCTGGCCACCGGTGAGGAGCGATTGGAGGATTCGGTCGTGCTGGACGTCTGTTGGATCCACATGACCAGCCCACAACTGTGGTGCCCATCCACTGCAGCCTCAAGCTGTGTAACCAAAGCCATCACAGCATGGAGCTGTGAGGAAAGTGTCACCAACTCGGCTCACATCCGCACACAACAATCACAGTCCCTATCCATACTAATGACCATGGAAAGCTAAAATACCCAGATAAATGGACTGTTGACATGCTGCGGAACTCTAATGCAGATACTGACTACAATGCAGGAACTGTATCTAATAAATTAGATTAACAGTCAGAGATTCAAAAATCTATTTTCCGAAGCACTCAGGTGCAACTATATAATTCGCCCCTGATTAGGAATTTGTAATATATGACGCAAAATCGGTTTACTTCCCGACGCCAACGAAATCGCGAGAATTGAAAAACGCAGTTGATATCCGTTTGACCTGTGGCAGCGCCATCCAGCGGGCCAAGGTTTCCTCCTTCAAGCTAGACAAGTTTCGTTCTTTGTAGTTTTTTCGTTTGATGCTTATTTCGTGAGATATTTGGTCCTGTCACGATTCACTATCAGTGTACCACCCTATATAACTTCGAAAACTGAATAAATAACGGAATAATGTAGATAGAAAGGTACAAATTGACACACATGCTTCTTGGAATGACATGGGATTTTATTAGAACCAAAAAAATACAAAAGTTTAAAAAATGTTTGACAGATGGCGCTTTATCTGACCAGAATAGCAATAATTAGCATAAAAAAGTAAGACAAAGCAAAAATAATGTTGTTTACAGGAAATTCTCAATATGTCCACCATCATTCCTCAACAATAGCTGTAGTCGAGGAATAATGTTGTGAACAGCACTGTAAAGCATGTCTGGAGTTATGGTGAGGCATTGGCGTCGGATGTTGTTTCAGCATCCTTAGAGATGTCGGTCGATCACGATACACTTGCGACTTCAGGTAACCCCAAAGCCAATAATCGCACGGACTGAGGTCTGGGGACCTGGGAGGCCAAGCATAACGAAAGTGGCGGCAAAGCACACGATCATCACCAAACGACGCGCGCAAGAGATCTTTCACGCGTCCAGCAATATGGAGTGGAGCGCCATCCTACATAAACATCGCACATTCCAGCAGGTATTTATCAGCCAGGCTGGGGATGATGCGGTTCTGTAACATACCTCTCACCCGCCACGGTAGCAGTTACAAAACCAGAATCTCGCATTTCCTCGAAGAAAAAAGGCCCGGTAACGGTAGATGTGGTAAATCCAACCCATACCGTGACTTTCTCGTCGTGCAAGAGTTTCCACGACAGTTCTAGGATTTTCGGTAGCCCAAATTCTGCAGTTGTCGGCGTTGACAGACCCTCGGAGCGTGAAATGAGCTTCGTCGGTCCACAACACGTTACTCAACCAATCGTCATCTTCCACCATCTTTTGAAACGCCCACACCACAAATGCCCTCCGCTTCACTAAATCGCCAGGTAACAGTTCATAATGCCGATGGATTTTGTACGGATAGCATCGGAGGGTACGCCCAAGTTCCAACCAAACAGTAATGTATGGAATGCCGGTGCGTCGTGCGACTGCACGAGCGCTGACTTCCCTGTGCATAGACGAACCCGCTGAACTCTCCATTTCTTCCTGAACTGTCTCAGCAGCTTTACGCCTTCTGCTCGGTCGGCCACTACGGGGTCTATCGTCTAAACAACCCGTGGCTTCGAACTTCGAAATCATTCTCGCCACAGCTGCATTTGTCAACGGATCTTTACCCGTTCTAAACCCCTTCCTATGGCGATAGTATCGTAACGCTGAACTAGCACATTCCCCATTATGATAATACAGCTTCACTAAAAGCGCCTTTTCAGGTAACGTCAACATGCTGCGACTGCTGACGCATCTGATTCTCTCTCTCGTTACAGCTCCTTTTATACGCCATTGGCATGCGCAGTCATTGACGTTTCGCTGTCCAGCGCCATCTGTCGTACATTTTGTGAACTTTTTTTTTGTTCTAATATAACCCCATGTCATTCCAAGCATGTGTGTCAATTTTTACCTCTCTATCTACATTATTCCGTGGTTTATTAAGTTTTCAAATTTATACTGACTGTTTGATCACCCGGTATGTGTGTGTGTGTGTGTGTGTGTGTGTGTGTGTGTGTGTGTGTGTGTGTGTGTGCCATAATTAAGTTTTTCATTCTCAAATTATGCAAGTAAAACTCAGACCATTTCGCTCGACTTCCCTCTTACGCCAATCCTCTGGCGAAGAGAACGATGTCGAACTTCCCGCTGACATCGTAGAGTATCACACAACGAATAAAGATAACAACGAATAGAAGAAAGAATAACTGCTACAACCGTAAAAAGGAACACACAGACAGTCATCAGGCCCAATGATCATACAGGACAGCAAGCTGACTGCAGCTGAAGTTCACTACAGGTAGGAAGCGTTTTGGTGTGTGTTGAAGGTTGGCAACTTCGGGGGTTTGCTGTGGCTGCAAGTAGCATGATATTGGCGGAAAGTAGCCCAGGTGTGCCGTGTGGGCTCCATAACGGCCCCACCCCCCTGTCCACCGCCCGCCATTCTCGTCCTTGCTCTGAATCCTGAAGTAATTTTGGACTCTATAATTCGCTAAGTGCGCTTGTTTCCGGTAGCATACAGTTCGCAAGACTTCATGCAGACTTGATGTTATTTGGATGTGACACGCAGTTATCAAAGACCACAGGAACTGCTGTCAACTTTTGTCAGCGTTTGATGCGTGATGCTTGGGAGATACCATATTGAATTCCATAATTGATAGTTTTCATATCGTAACTTGTGAGTCATGAAATTGTGCCATTTCAAGCAAGGGCTTCCTTACAATGGTTTGTAGGGGAGGAGGGAGGGGGTCTAGACCTGGAGATATGGAGTATTTTCAATATTTTGAAAGACGAATCACGAGTTGTAGGTAGCCATAAAAAAGTTCCAGTTCCGGCCCTGTTAAAAAGCGATGTAATGCCGACTTTCAAATAATTTTGTTGAAAGAAAAACATCTGACCACTACATTTTATACTTTCCCTGAGAGCTTGGGGAAGGGGGGGGGGGTGTGGATCACAAGATATGTGCGGGATCACTGAGCTGGCGAGACTCTGCCGGCAGCAGGTCTCTTGCATTACGATACTGATCACTGAGCCACATAAGACAACGTTAAAGATAGGAACAGTTGTTACGCCATTCCTGGATTCCAAAAATTAAATTTTCTGTCTCATTGTCTCAATTTACATTAAGTAGGATACGTAATCGAAGTGGAAAGGGAGTGCCAGGTGGATTTAGTGGAAGAATTCTGGACCATACACAGTGTTGCCAAATACACCGCCACGTGGGATTAGCCGAGCGGTCTCAGGCGCTTCAGTCATGGACTGTGCGGCTGGTCCCGGCGGAGGTTCGAGTCCTCCCTCGGGCATGGGTGTGTGTGTTTGCCCTTAGGATAATTTAGGTTAAGTACTGTGTAAGCTTAAGGACTGATGGCTATAGCAGTTAAGTCCCATAAGATTTCACACACATTTGAACATTTGAACCAAATACTCATGTTCAGAAAAAAAAACGTTGAACAACTGGAGATAGGACGTTCATATTCACAGGACATGTACATCAGTAGGTTCTGAAGAAGCGATTAGTATCTTAACCATGTCGGTCAGTGGGATCCAGGTCAACATCGATATTGCGGAGCACCACCTACCAGTAAGATGTGCCTGTGGCTCTCGTTGTTGCTATAAACCAAAGGTAATTGATCATTGTGGCTTGAGCAGACGTGAAGGATACCTCGCAGCAGTATGTGCGAACCGTACCGTCAAATCAGTGTGTCTGAAAGAGGACGCATTATTGGAACGAGAGAATGTGATGCATCCATCCGGGAAATTGCTGCTCGTGTGCCGCACGGCAATGGTGTTTGGAACGACGTCACCGGGGTCAGGAACGGCATCAGATAGTGTATTTGGATGAATCCAGGTTCTGTCTGTTTGAAATTGACGGCCACATTTTGGTTTGCCGCTAACAGGGGCAGTGGCACAATAGTGACTGCATTTGCACGAGATATATAGCGCCAACTCAAGGCCTTATGGCGTGGGATGCTTTTGGGTACAACCACAAATGACAGTTGGCATGACAGTTGTTGTGGGTCCAGGGTACTGTGACTGGTGCGAACCACCGCAGAACGCCATTTGCGATGCCAATGTACATGTCGTGTGAATATGAACATCCTTGTAATACTTTCTAACGTTGCCTTTCAGGCTATCTACACAAGGCATTCAATAAGTTTAATGCAGAATTCATCATTTTTGAAGTCTCCTGCAGTATAAGGGGGCTGTTAAAGCTGGTATTATATAATTTCATTGCAAAGATAGCAAAGCTAATTGTATTAAACTTCCTGGCAGATTAAAACTGTGTGCCGGACCGAGACTCGAACTCTGGACCTTTGCCTTTCTCGGGCAAGTGCTCTACCATCTGAGCTACCAAATCTCGGCTCACGCCCCGTCCTCACAGCTTCACTTCCGCCAGTATCTCGTCTCCTGCTTTCCAAACTTTACAGAAAGTCCCGAGTTCGAGTCTCGGTCCGGCACACAGTTTTACTCTGGCAGGAAGTTTCATATCAGCTCACACTCCTCTGCAGAGTGAAAATCTCCTTCTGGGCTAATGATATTAGTTTCTGATCCTGCAGCACAAGCTATGTTGAATATTGAGGTATATAATTTTCCACCATGATTACAATTTGCCCAGAACACAAACGAATAGAACACTTACCTTGATAGTTTGGAACAAAGCTAATTTCAAAAGAATAAAAAGTAATTGGAAGTCATGAGCCTCACATGTCACAAAACAGCAAATTATCAAACACTGTACACCTCGAAATCGACTGTCTATGTGCAGTGCTATGCCATATTCAGATGGAATTTGACGACTGCCATGAGAATGCAGACGTGTGTTGGTAGACATGGAAACAAGATGAAACGCAGTTAAAAAATTATTCGATGCCACACAGTAATCTATTCATTTGACAATTCAGAAGAGGAGAAACTGAAAATTGTGTTCATTAATTCAGAAACTAAACTGTAGATGTTGGCAATGTGCAATTCTGCGCCTTTATCGGTTTTTCATCTGGAGATCTATACATATAATGCATACTAACGAGCCTGTTCAATTGCTTTCGTAATGTTTTCTTCTTGCTTTGGGCCTAAATGATGAAAAGAATCCAAATCAGCGTCACTGATGGTTCCTTCAAATCTTTCGAACGACTTTTTGTGTGTGTTGTTGTTTGGTATTAGTAAAGCAGTCCACAATGCCTGCTCCTATGCGATTTTGGATCAAGATTGTCAGAAGGCTTACAAATTGTATTCGAAATCGAATGTCACGAGTGAAACACACAATTGATTGTCCAGAATTTCCGTGTTAGCTGACATAGTTGCGTAAATAAAAGCAAAGAGAAATCATATTTTATCCATTGGCAAACAGCAGAAGAGCAAAATTGTCAAACATGATCTTCCGTTTACAATTGAAAACTACAACCAGCAGGTGAGCCAGTGGTCCTGGTCGCAAATTCTTAGTTGTCTGTAGGTGTGGCAAATTCCATACTACACTCCTCGAAATGGAAAAAAGAACACTTTGACACCGGTGTGTCAGACCCACCATACTTGCTCCGGACACTGCGCGAGGGCTGTACAAGCAATGATCACACGCACGGCACAGCGGACTCACCAGGAACCGCGGTGTTGGCCGTCGAATGGCGCTAGCTGCGCAGCATTTGTGCACCGCCGCCGTCAGTGTCAGCCAGTTTGCCGTGGCATACGGAGCTCCATCGCAGTCTTTAACACTGGTAGCATGCCGCGAGAGCGTGGACGTGAACAGTATGTGCAGTTGACGGACTTTGAGCGAGGGCGTATACTGGGCATGCGGGAGGCCGGGTGGACGTACCGCCGAATTGCTCAACACGTGGGGCGTGAGGTCTCCACAGGACATCGATGTTGTCGCCAGTGGTCGGCGGAAGGTGCACGTGCCCGTCGACCTGGGATCGCACCGCAGCGACGCACGGATGCACGCCAAG